>NW_027362773.1:142377701-142610201 GCF_046119375.1 Phyllobates terribilis | reverse complement strand
GGGGGGGCGCCATGCGGCCTCCCGCTGTGTATAGATGGCTACGTGCGGCCTCCCGCTGAGTATAGATGGCGCTGTGCGGCCTCCTGCTGTCTCTGAGGGGTGCGCTGTGCGGCCTCCCGCTGTGTATAGATGGCTACGTGCGGCCTCCCGCTGAGTATAGATGGCGCTGTGCGGCCTCCTGCTGTCTCTGGGGGGGGGGCGCCATGCGGCCTCCCGCTGTGTATAGATGGCTACGTGCGGCCTCCCGCTGAGTATAGATGGCGCTGTGCGGCCTCCTGCTGTCTCTGGGGGGGGCGCTGTGTGGCATCTATACTCAGCAGAAGGCCGCACGTAGCCATCTATACACGTATACTCAGCAGGAGGCCGCACGTAGCCATCTATACGGTGCCATCTATACACAGCGGGAGGCTGCACGTAGCCATCTATACACAGCGGGAGGCCGCACGTAGCCATCTATACACAGCGGGAGGCCGCACGGCGCCATCTATACACAGCGGGAGGCCGCACGGCGCCATCTATACACAGCGGGAGGCCACACGGCGCCATTTATACACCGCGGGAGTCTCAGTGCTTTGCAAGAGCAGTCAATAAATTCTGCTTGACTAATTCTGAGCACCATAAAGTCTGGTTCGCTTCTAACCTGCTGTCTTCATTTTCAGCTTGCTGAATTCTAACTCATTTACTGTCATTCGAGACGATGCCTTTGCTGGTCTCTTTCACCTTGAATACCTGTAAGTGCTCCACTTAATGTCATATTTTTGATTCTGTTCTTCTTCATCTACTGGCATGTGCAATTGTATGAGCAAGTATTCATATGAATTTATGACCTACTTAAACCTTCGAGGACCTTAAATTTTATTCAATCAAATTTTTTTCCAGTTTAAAACTATGGGACATATATGTGCCTTGGTCCTCAAAGGGTTTTTAAAGGGGCTGCAAACATAAATACGAAAAAAATAATTAAATTAGTGCTTTTTGTGTTCATTTAATTTTTATTTGAAGTCCATTTTTTTTATATACCTTGAAATTAAGCCCTACCCCATGGAATGAAGCCCTACCTACATGACATCTGAGAGCTACATGGATCCCGCTTGTGAGGTGCCTGTCCGTCACTACTATTCAGTTTTAGGGTCCACTCACTAAGCCATATATTCTCTCATGCAAGAGAATAGGGCCAATTATGCTAATGACACTCGGCTCAAACTCTGTCAGAGCTTCAACTGAGTGTGATCCGATTCTTTCGCAGCACAGATATGGAGAAGATGGAGAACTTACTTTCTCCAAGTTCTCCATAGTCTCTGTGAGTGTTCATCGGACTGCACTTGGATGACATCCGAGTGCAGTCCAATGTTTTACGTGCAACCATAGACTTGTATGGGTGCACATGGTCCGAATATCGAATGAGATTATTTTCTCATGCCGATAATCGCAGATCTGCACTGTCCCATAGTATAACATAGGGCCGAGTCCTATCCGTTAAAACATCACATAGCATTCGGCCGTGTTATACGACAGTGTGAGCGAGCCCTTAGAGTCAAGGAATATTTACATGCAGATGATGATATTACTCTCCCAGTGTATATTTTTTTAGGCGAGTTCATAGTAAATGCTTTGCCTTTTTGACATGTGATCAACTAAAGAACAAGAAAGATTTAGGACCTCCCCTATAGAGAAACGGAAAATAGTTTGGAGGACTTGCATGTCCTTTTTTATTTATTATGAGAAAATCATAAAAGATCCTGTTTTTTAACCATGCTGTGACTTTCTGCTGAGGGAGAGGGAGAGAGCTGCCCTATTCAGAGTCTGTGATAAGACCTGCTGACAAAAGTGTTGAAGATACAGTCTAATGTGAATTAACAATGAAAAAAAGTTAATTTCACAAATGGCTTGTATTTTTTTTAATACAAACTTCTTTTGTGTTTACAGCTCCTTTAAAGGGAATATGTCATCAGGTTTTTGCCACCTAATCTGAGAGCAGCATAATGTAGGGTTAGAGGCACTGATTCCAGTAATGTGTCACTTACTGGGCTGCTTAGTGTTGTTTTGATAAAATCATTGATTTGTCAGAAGGTAATTATCACTAGATGACTAGTAAGTTCTGTAGGACCCCACCCCCATCACTGATCAGTAGATTTCTGTGTACACTGAGCATGGGCAGAAAGCTGCCAATCAGTGGTGTGGGTGGGGCTATACAGAGAGCAGCATTCAGAGAGCTGCTAGATCTGCAGCAGATGAAACGGTGATTTTCTCAAAATGACAACAAGCAGCTGAAAAAGTGACACATCGCTGGAATCAGGGTATCTGCCCCAATATTGTGCTGCTCTCAGATGAGGCAGCACAATTAATATTGTGCCAAATTAATTTCCCGTGAACTATCACATGATCTATCACAGGGGATCATGTGACATGTCACGTGATAAATCAGGTGTGGGGGGGGGCCCGCGCCTTCTAAACTGCCCGGGGCCCTTGCTACTCTTAATCCAACCCTGATTGGAAATGCTGCCTTTTAGGCTGGTGGAGACGGAATCCTTCCGCAATCTTATGGCAGTGGCCGTCCCTCAGTACTCGGTCCCCAGCCGACACTATTTTGCCCGGTGTGCCATCCCCGCACAACACAAGCACGTGTCCCAAAGCATCTGCCGTGCCCTCAACAACGCAGTTACTGGGAGAGTCCACCTGACAACGGACACGTGGACAAGTGCTTGTGGCCAGGGACGGTACATCTCTCTGACGGCACACTGGGTAAACATAGTGGAAGCCAGGACCCAGTCGGACCTTGGGACGGAACACATCCTCCCCACACCGAGGATTGCGGGCCCTATGTCAGTCAGAGTTGCCCCAACAGTGTACAGCTCCTGCGCATCCTCCTCCTCCTCATGTTCAGCCTCCATCTCAGATATCACCACATCAGTTACAAGCTGGAAGCATTGCAGTACTGCCTCCGCCAAGCGGCAACAGGCTGTGCTGAAACTCATAAGCTTAGGTGATAAACCTCACACTGCTTGTGAGTTGTGGACAGCTGTGAAAGAGCAGGCAGATCTGTGGCTGAGACCGCTGAACCTACATCCCGGCATGGTCGTGTGTGACAATGGCCGTAACCTGGTGGCGGCTCTGAGGCGAGGTGAGATCACACACATACCATGCCTGGCTCATGTGCTTAACCTCGTGGTTCAGCGGTTTCTTAAATCGTACCCCGAGTTGCCAGATCTGCTCGTGAAAGTACGCCGCCTGTCAGCTCATTTTCGCAAGTCGGCTACAGCTTCCTCCGCCCTTGCTGTGTTGCAGCAGCATTTGCAGCTTCCGGCACACCGACTGGTGTGTGATGTCCCCACACGTTGGAACTCTACCCTCCACATGTTGCAAAGGATTTGTGAGCAGAAGAGAGCAGTTGTGGAGTACCAGCTGCAACAAGGCCGTCGATATTCAGGTCAGACTCCACACATAAGACCTCAGGAGTGGACCTGGATGTCTGACTTATGTACCATCCTGACAAACTTTGAGGAGGCCACCAAGATGGTGAGTGGCGATGACGCCATCATTAGTGTCAGCATCCCACTTGTCTGTCTTTTGCAACGCTCTCTGCAGAGAATTAAAGAGGAGTCATTGCAGCCAGAGTATGATGAGATGGATCAAGAAGCCGTAGCGGGCGATTACACACAGCCCAGCCTCATCTCATCCCAACGTGCATTGGGGGACAATGAGGGAGAGGAGGAGGAGGAGGAGGAAGAACAGGAGCTGCTATCATGCATTGTAGACGGTAGTGCTTGTACAAGTGTCATACCGTCGGTTCAGCGTGGGTGGCCTGAGGACAGGGGGGAGGAGGAAGAGGAGGAGTAGGAGGAGGAGGAGAGCATGGTCAGTCGTCATCTTGGTGAGGACACGGAAATCTTGCCCGTTACCAGTCTGGCACGCATGGCTGACTTTATGTTACGCTGCCTTAACCGTGACCCTCGCGTTGTCAAAATGTTGGGTGACAGTCATTACTGGTTGGTGACACTTGTAGACCCCCGCTACAAGGAGAACTTTCACTCTCTTATTCCTGAGGTGGAGAGGTCTACAAAAATGGGGCAATACCAGAAGGCCCTTGCTGCAGAACTCTTAAAAAAATTCCAATCTGAACACGCTAGCGGCAGAGGTCACAGTTCGTTGCCCAACCAAGGCGTACAGGCGAGAGAGATGCAACTCCAATCCAGCAGAGGCAGGGGAACACTGTCAACGTTCTGGGACAGTTTTCTGACACCCGCCCAGCTTACAGGCCCTGAGGCGCGGGGTACTCTCACAAGGAGTGGAAAGTTTCAAAAGATGGTGAGGGAGTACCTTGCCGATCATACCAGCGTCCTCCGTGATTCCTCTGTGCCTTTTAATTATTGGGTATCCAAGCTGGACACTTGGAATGAACTCGCTCTGTACGCCTTGGAGGTCCTGGCCTGCCCTGCCGCTAGCGTGTTATCAGAGCGTGTTTTTAGTGCCGCTGGGGGAATTATAACTGATAAGCGCACTCGCCTGTCAACTGACAATGCTGACAAGCTGACCCTTATCAAAATGAACAAGGGCTGGATTGGGCCAGACTTCTCATCACCACCAAATGACAGCAGAGTAACATAAAGTCAAATCCACTGTGTTATTTCGGGAGGTGTATTCACATGCACCGCTTCACACCCACACATGGGTATACGCCTCCTCGTTTCGGCTGTTTAATCTTCTTCTCCTTATCCTCAGCCTCCACCACCACTATACCACCAGGGTGCCAGCATTGCAAGTTCCTCCGTCCTAATTTTTGGCAGCTTTTGCTGGGAAAGCATAAGCAAATACTATGGGAGACCCACTCCCCAATAATGGGACTTATGTTTGTAATATGCTGTACTGCATGGCTCTTGTAAGGGGCATTGCAAGTTGCTCCGTCCTAATTTTTGGCAGCTTTTGCTGGGAAAGCATAAGCAAATACTATAGGAGACCCACTCCCCAATAATGGGACTTATGTTTGTAATATGCTGTACTGCATGGCTCTTGTAAGGGGCATTGCAAGTTGCTCCATCCTAATTTTTGGCAGCTTTTGCTTGCAAGGCATAAGCAAATACTATGGGACACCCACTCCCCAATAATGGGACTTATGTTTGTAATATGCTGTACTGCATGTGACGCGCCCCCTGGGCCATGTGCACACGTGTGTGGGATACACGGTGCCGGGTCTCTGGGGTCTGTAGTCTCCGTGGCGGTGACCCGGTCCCGTGGCTCAGGCTGGTCAAACCAGTGGCAATCTTTCTTAGGTTTTGAGGTTAATTGTCCGACTGCGCCACCCGTGGATTGCGGTCTGGGAGTACCACCGCTGCGAGGCAGACCGCTGAGGCTGGTGTTGTGTGCGCAGCATAAAATAGGATAACTCCCCTCGGGAGGAGTATAGCCTCAGGGCAGTGAGTGTGGATGATGGGGGTGATGGTGCACGAGCGCAGCAGGAATGACTCAGAGTCTTTGCAGTGCAGTTCAGGGTCTTTACTGATGATTATAAGGTAGACCCTCCCGGGAGTACTGGCTAGCATAAGAGGCCTGGTCAGTCTGTGAGCAAGCAGGAGTTCCCCTGGCCAGGTGGAGTTGTAGGCCTCCCCGTCTGTCTGCACTCTTCCTGGTTACCTTGCTGTAAGCGGGTAGAAGTAGCCCACGTCCCTGAGTGTACCGTGTAGTGCTCACCCGTATGGCTGGTGACTTGGGGCCTTCTGTTAGCCTCTGCTCCACAACGGCGGTGCTGGTCCCTTGCTTGTGACTGAGCCTCCGGGCTTCTATGGCCAGAGGACCTGAAGTCCCCTGCCGGCTGGTTTCTGCTGCTAGATATATAAGTCCTCACAGCTTCGGACTCCTGTGTCCGGTTCCTATTGTCTTCTGCCAGGGCGAGCTCTGCTCAGCTTCCAGCCCCTCGTCTTTAGCTCCTAGCTCCTACAGAGCTCCTTGCTGTTACTTTCCCTTGCTCTCACTCTGACTCTGACTGTTCTCTGTTCTCTGACTCACTCAACCCCACCTCAGATCCAGTTAATAAGGGCAGAATTCTCCCCTCCCAGGACTGGGGCAGGAGGAAGTTGCATGTTTAAGGGATCCTGACCAGGAAACCTCCCACTTGCTCTCCGACGTAATCTCTATTACTGTGGTGACCAGACCCCTGGGGTGCCACACATGGCTCTTGTAAGGGGCATTGCAGTACCTCATAATTTTTGGAAAGCATTCCATTCACTGCTTAGGCCAACAGTGCACAGGAGACCCAGTTGCTATAAATGAAAAAAAAGGTTTAGTTAACGCCCTCTGACCTCCATGTCATTTCCAAGCGGCATTGGAATGCCTCGAAATTTTTGGTAGGCATTGCACTCACTGTATGCCCTATAACTGTGTAGCCGAACCGCTCCTTTTGTTACAGAAACATATCCTACAAGACATATCTGGTTGACTGGCCTGATATTGATGTGAATGGTCCCTGTTCCTCCTGCTCTTTCTCCTTTGCCACTACCTCATCCATCATTTATCACCTGAAGCTTTGTTTTAACGGGAGTCATAGAACTTGGATAGTAGCAGGAAAACATCCAGCAATCCTCGGAGGAGGTAGGATATGCGCCAAAACGCTGACCTACTCAGGCCTAGCCGCTACTACATACATGCGCTTGCGTTACAACAAAACAAAGCAGATGCTAACTTCTATCATCCTCATCATGCTCCTCACCTTGGCACTCTCAACTCCCCTGATGGAGAAGCCAGGGCCCACCGGAGGAGTCTGATAGTCCGGTGGGCTCGGCCAATGCTGCCCTAAAGCAGGCCAGGCTAAGAAAAGTGTGGGAAAGGTTACCGGGACAAATAGGGGTGGCTGGGGACCGAGTATGGACACCCGGCCACCCCCTGGAGGCTGGGGAGCAAGCGGGGACACCCGGCCACCAGGCAGCTGGGGACTGAGTATGGATACCAGGCTGCCGACACAGCCATGGCGAGGTGGCCAGATTCCGCCTCCACATGCCGAAAAGGCCCAATTTCAAGTTCAAGCAAGCAAGCAGTATGGTATTGCAGCCTGGGGGTGGGTGGGTGGCAGGCTGCATACTTGCGCTTGCATTGCAAGGAATGGGAGAGGTACAATTGAACACTGCCCTGGGACAAGGACTTGAATGGGGATAATTGCAAGTCTGCAACGACAGGTGCAAGGTGGGAGGCATCTTCGCATGTACCATGAACAGGGGTTTGTCATGCACACACTACAGCGGAATAGGCTCTCCTTCCCACTAAATGCACTGGGGAGGGCACAGGTAATGTTTTGGTATACGCGCTTAATCTTATGTATAAGGCACACCGGGACAAATAGGGGCGGCTGGGGACTGAGTATGGATACCTCGCTTCCGAAGCAGCCATGAGGTAGTGGCCAGCTTCGGCCTCCTCTAAACTAAAAGGCCCCATTTCAAGTGCAAGCTAGCAGTATGAATTGCAGTCTGGGGGTGGGTGGGTGGCAGGCTGCACACTTACACTTGCATTAAAAGAAAACATAGCAGATGCTAACTTCTGTCATCATCATCATGCTCCTCACCTTGGCACTCTCAACTCCACCGATGGAGAAGTCAGGGCCCACCGGAGGAGTCTGGTTCTCTGGTGGGCTCGTCCAATGCTGCCTAAAGCAGGCCGGGCTAAGAAAAGTGTGTGTGGGGATGTTCCAAGGAGAAATGGGGGCGGCTGGGGACCGTTTATGGACACCCGACTGCCCCCAGGCGGCTGGGGACCGTGTGGACACTCGGCCGCGGGGCGGCTGGGGACTGAGTATGGACACCCGGCCGCTGGGCGGCTGGGGACTGAGTATGGATTCCAGGCCGCCAACACAGCCATGACGTGGTGGCCAGATTCCGCCTCCACATGCCTAAAAGGCCCAATTTCAAGTTCAAGCAAGCAAGCAGTATGGTATTGCAGCCTGGGGGTGGGTGGGTGGCAGGCTGCATACTTGCGCTTGTATTGCAAGGAATGGGGGAGGTACAATTGAACACTGCCCTGGGACAAGGACTTGCATGGGGATAGTTGCAAGTCTGCATCTTCTGATGCGGCAAGGATCACTTATGATGGGCACACTTTTAGACAGTGACCTGGGAGTTAGAGATGCTTCCAGGGGTCTTCCCCATGCTGTTCCCATGTCTTTTCAGCACTTTATGCATGTGTCACACAGCACATGGCCAGATAAGGTTGTAAAATGTTAAAATGACATTTCCCGGTGAATGCATTTGTCATAGTTGAAAGCAATACAAAAGTGCAAAAACGCATAAAAAATGCTACTTGTGAACATAGCCGAAGGTGTGGAGGAGTACTTTTGTTTTTGGTCATTTATTTTAACTTATACACAAGTCTTTTCCCTGGAAAGGATGTTCCTTAACATATTTCACAGGAAAAAAGTTTCACTTTCATTTTATTGTGAGCCTGTAAAAGTGGCTTAATACCTCTGACCACGTTGTTGACAGCAGTGACCTGGGGGTCAGAAATGCTTCCTGGGGCGATCCCCATGCTGTCCCCATGTCATTTGAGCACTGTCACTATCGTTTTGGGCACTTGTTAGGCTTTTAAAAGACTGCCGGGGGTGCCACCGCAAAAATGCTCGAGTCTCCCATAGACTAACATTGGGCTCGTTGCTCGGGTCGAGCACCCGAGTATCACGGCGAGCTCGGCCCGAGCTTCGAGCACCCGAGTATTTTAGTGCTCGCTCAACACTACCCACCAGCGCTGCGTTCAGTCCTCTGAGGCGGGATGTAGTGGGAGCTGGAGATGATACTACTCCCCACAGGCGGAGCAGGGCCTCAGGGCAGAGAGAACAGGAGGATGGGAGTTGTAGTGGAAGATGTGGTGCGGTGTAGTGCGGTGCCGCTTTGCAATAAGAAACCGAAGGCCATAGCGGTAGTCTTCCAAGCTTTACTCACGGTAGAATGCACAGCTGCAAGGCTTCTCCCTGCTCCTCACGGCGCGCTGCAGCCACCAGGACCGGGGGTTCAACAACCTCCGGGTAGTTCAGGTGCTTTGGTCAGGACCCCGCACCCGAGTGTTCCTAGACTTCTCCCACTAGGTCCTCTCCTGTCAGTGTGAAGTGCGTGTACTAAGGCCGGGTCTCCCTCTGGACTATGCACAGAACAAGGGTACGGGTGGCGACTCCGCTCCGTCCGTTACCCGGTGGGATCCACTGAGGCTCCGGGCTTCTCCGATTAAGACTTGACGTGACAGAGTCAGATATCGGGGGCCGGTACCACTTTTGCAGCAGGAATCCCTCTAACTAGGCCAGAATAATGAGGACAGGTGGCGTATACCGCTCCGTCTGCATCCCCCTGGGATCCTTTAGCCTGCGGAGCTTTACTCCTCTGCTCCCCTCCAGGCCTTCTTGGGTAGGGACCTTGACCGGATAGAGACAGCCGTTAACTCTTGCCCGCTCCTCGACTCAAGGCCAGAGCATGAGGACCGTGTCCCCATCAACTGCAGGCTCACACAGAAAGCCACGTTCAGTGATGAAGATCACAATCAAAAGACCATAAGCCCAAGATGGCTTCTTATTAAATATGAATTTTTGTTGTGTAACCTCAGTGTGCGTCCTCCACCCTCACCCACTACTAGGTTCCCCCTTACTTTGGTTCCCCCATCTCCACTTATCCCGGCTGGGGCAGCACCCTGGTGCATATAAGCCCCCCTACAGGTGGGAGAGATGTAGTGATGAATGCAGAGGTGGGGTCCTGACAGTTGCACCATCCTTACCTCGAAGGAGAGATACCACACCTCATTAAAGAGATGCAGTACCCCTGTGGCGACCGAACCCTCAGGGGCGCCACACACGTGCCATAAAATGGCACCAATAAAAATGTCAACTTATCCCGCAAAAAACAAGCCATCACATGACTCTGTTGGCCAAAATGTGGAAAAATTATAGCTCTCAAAATATGGCGATGCAAAAACTAGATTTTACAAAAAAATGCTTCTTTTAGTGTGTGACAGCTGTCAATCATAGAAACCCGATATGAATCTGGTATCGCTGTAATCACACCGACCCGAAGAATAAAGTCGTCTCATCACTTATACCGCAAGAGCAACGCGTAAAAAATAAACTCTAGGGTTAGGGTTGTGCTAGGGTTAGAGTTGGGCTAGGGTTAGGGTTGGGCTAGGGTTGGGCTAGGGTTAGGGTTGGGGTTGGGGTTAGGGTTAGGGTTGGGCTGGGGTTAGGGTTGGGGTTGGGGTTAGGATTAGGGTTGTGCTAAGGTTGGGGTTGGGGTTAGGATTAGGGTTGGGCTAGGTTTATGGTTGGGATTTTTTTCAAAAGTAAAAAAAAAAAGATGACGATATGGCGACTAGTGTGCTTGCTGCTTGAGTTTGCATCGGGTGCTTGGGTATGCACTGAGTATCGCGGGTGCTCTAGTGAAATGCTCGAGTCTCTGCCCCATATGATTTGTGGCCAAAAAACCCTCACGGGGATTGCCTGCCATGCACGAGCGATCCCCCCATGTTTTTTTTGGGTGTCTAATAACCGTGAAACATGCGGGCGGGAACTCGAGCATGTCACTCAAGCACGCGCGATTGATGGTGCATACCTGAGTACCCATGCAAACTGAAGTAGCGAGCACTTGCGCTCAAGACTAATGACAACTTATTCAATATGATGACCTAATGTTATCAAATTCTGTGACGTACCTCTGGGTTCAAAATGTTCACTATACCCCTTGATAAAATCCTTGAGGGGTGTAGTTTCCAAAATGGGGTCACTTGTGGGAGGTTTCCACTATTTAGGCACATCAGGGCTCTCCAAATGCGACATAGCGTCCGCTCTCAATTACAGCCAATTTTGCGTTCAGAAAGTCACACAGTGCTCCTTCCCTTCGGAACTCTGCTGTGCGCCTAAACACTGTATTTTTCTCACATATGGGGTATTGGAGTACTCAGGAGAAATTGCACAAAAGTTTTTGGGGTCCATTTTCTCCTCTTACCCTTGTAAAAATAAAAAAATTGGGGCTAAAACATAATTTTTGTGGAAAAAGTTTGATTTTTTTTTTTTTCACGACTCCATGTTATAAACTTCTATAAAGCACTTGGGGGTTCAGGGTGCTCACCACACATCTAGATAAGTTCTCTGAGGGGTCAAGTTTCCAAAATGGTGTCACTTGTGGGGGGTTTCCACGTGTTAGTGTGTCACCCTACCTGGATGCCACAAGTGTAATAAAGCTGTGTCTGAGAGCAAGGGGGAGGTTCTCTGGTCAGGAGAACATTAGCATGCAATGCCTCCTGTCTCAGGCCAGTAGGGGGAGCTGGCTGCCCCTATAAAAGCTGGTACTGAGAGCAGGGTTAGGGAGAACTGGAAAGCCTGTCTCAGCACTGAGACGTGTCCCAGAGTGGAGCAGGGACAGAAAGTTGATTGCACCTAAGAGGAAGTGTGGCAGTAGGAGAGCCACAAGCCAGAGACAAGAGGCGAAAAGAGCCTGTCTTGGCAGAGAAAAGACTTAACTTTACCAGACTTTGGTGTCTGAGGCTGGAAGGATTCCACATCCCCCAGCAGAGAACCAGTCCGCAAGGGACTGTACATTCCTTGGCCTAAGAAGCCTGGAGGCCCTGCCACAACCGAAGGGACCAGTAAAGCCGTACAAGGCTGGGAGCAGAAAGGAACCCACGTCGCAGGCCATACAGGCGAGAATACACGGAAAGCTCGGAAACGTGGGCTGTTACCCTATAAGGAGGGGATAGCCAGAAGGAGCGCAGAAAGCACGGTAGGCCTACACCCTCACCCTGACCAGGGCCAATTTCCCCATTGCTCTCAGACGTCCAGGTCCCCTCCTAGCTGGGACTGTTTGTGGGTCAATTTACCTGTTTTAGTAAAGACCCTGGACTGCAACCTGTTGTCTGTGTGCTCCTTGCTCCTCCAGCACTACCAGCACTGGGACTCTCACTACCATCACTCCCAACATCCACTAAACTGCCCTGGGGCCGCACTCTTCCCGTGGGGAGTCACACTACCATAGCTGCACACCTCATCAGCCCCAGCGGTCTGCATGCAGCGGCAGTTCCTAATAACCGCAAATCCACGGGTGGCGTAGTCGGACATAATCATTAACACATAACGGACTACCACTGGCCTGACCACCCTGAGCCACGGAACCGGGTTGCCACTACTACCCCCATCGTTCCCCTATTGCCCGGATCCGAGTGCCCCACGGCCCAGGGGGCGAGTCATTAGACTCATCAGGGGCACATCCGCTAATTATTCAAGCAAATTTTACATTCAAAAAGTTAAATGGTGCTCCTTCCCTTCCGAACCCTGCCGTATGCCCAAGCAGTGGTTTTCCCCCACATATGGGGTATCAGCTTACTCAAGAGAGATTGCACAACAAGTTGCATGGTGCAATTTCTCCTGTCACCCTTATGAAAATGCAAAACTGGGGGCTGAAAAACATTTTTGTTGCAAAAATGTGAATATTTTATTTTTACGGCTCAATGTGCTAAACTTCTGTGAAGCACCTGGGGGTTCAAGGTGCTCACCACACATCTAGATAAGTTCTCTGAGGAGTCTAATTTCTAAAATGGTGTCACTTGTGGGAGGTTTACACTGTTTAGGCACATCAGGGGCTCTCCAAACGCAACATGGTGTCCGCTAATTATTTAAGCAAATGTTACATTCAAAAAATCAAATGGCGCTCCTTCCCTTCCGAACCCTGCTGTGCACCCAAACAGTGTTTTTTCCCCACATATAGGGTATCTGCATGCTCAGGGGAAATTGCACAACACATTTTGGGGTCCATTTTTTCCTGTTACCTCTGCGAAAATAAAAAAAATTGGGTCTAAAGTAACATTTTTGTGAAAAAAGTTAAATGTTCTTTGTTTTCTTCCACATTCCAAAAATTCCTGTGAAGCACCTGAAGGGTTAATAAAGTTTTGGAATGTGGTTTTGAGCATCTTGAGGGGTGCAGTTTTTAGAATGGTTCACTTTTGGGTATTTTCGGTCATAAAAACCCCTCAAAGTGACTTCAAATGTGATGTGGTCCCTAAAAAAATGGTTTTGTACATTTTGTTGGAAGAATGAGAAATCGCTGGTCGACTTTTAACCCTTATGTCTCCCTAATAAAAAAAAATTTTGGTTCCAAAATTGTGCTGATGTAATGTAGACATGTGGGAAATGTTATTTATTAACTATTTTGTGTGACATATCTCTCTGATTTAAGGGCATAAAAATTCAAATTTTGAAAATTGCAAAAGTTTCAAAATTTTTGCCAAATTTCCATTTTTTTCACAAATAAACGCAAGTGATATTGAAGAAATTTTGCCACAATCGAGAAGTACAATATGTCACAAAACACTCTCAGAATCAGGGGGATCCGTTGAAACGTTCCAAAGTAATTACCTCATAAAGTGACAGTGGTCAGAATTGTAAAAATTGGCCTGGTCATTAACATGCAAACCACCTTGGGGGGTAAAGGGGTTAATGACGGCAGTTATTTTATAGTGACCAATAAACCCAGGTCCCAGCTTCCAGGATGGAACTTTCAATCTTATATTCCTGGTAGACAACCACACAAAGTCATTCACATTCAGGTCCGGACCTGGCAAGCGTTTTCTGTCAGCCATACGTTTATATCTGTCTCCCATGATCTTTAACCACTTCGCACCAGAGCCTGTTTTTGCCTTCGTGACCGGGCCAATTTTTTCAATTCTGACCACTGCCAGTTTATGAAGTAATTACCCTGGAACGCTTCAACGTATTCCCCTGATTCAGACATTGTTTTTTCGTGACATATTGTACTTCATGATAGTGGTAAAATTTCTTCGATATCACTTGCGTTTATTTGTGAAAAAATTGGAAATTTGGTGAAAATTTTGAAAATTTTGCAATTTTCAAACTTTGAATTTTCATGCCCTTAAATCAGAGAGATATGTCACACAAAATAGTTAATAAATAACATTTCCCACATGTCTACTTTACATCAGCACAATTTTGGAACCCAAATTTTTTTTTGTTAGGGAGCTATAAGGGTTAAAAGTTGACCAGCGATTTCTCATTTTTCCAACAAAATTTACAAAACCATTTTTTTAGGGACCACATCACATTTGAAGTCACTTTGAGGGGTCTTTATGACAGAAAATACCCAAAAGTGACACCATTCTAAAAACTGCACCCCTCAAGGTGCTCAAAACCACATTCAAGAACTTTATTAACCCTTCAGGTGATTCACAGGAATTTTTGGAATGTGGAAGAAAAAAATTAACATTTAACTTTTTTCACAAAAATGTTACTTTAGACCCAATTTTTTTATTTTCACAGGGGTAACATGAAAAAATGGACCCCAAATTTTTTTGTGCAATTTCTCTTGAGCGTGCTGATACCCCATATGTGAGGGAAAACCACTGTTTGGGCGCACGGCAGGGTTCGGAAGGGAAGGAGCGCCATTAGACTTTTTGAATGTAAAATTTGTCTGAATAATTAGCGGACGCCATGTTGCGTTTGGAGAGCTCCTGATGTGCCTAAACAGTGGAAACCCCCCATAAGTGCCACCATTTTGGAAACTAGACCCCTTAGGGAACTTATCTAGATGTGTGGTGAGCACCTTGCACCCCCAGCTGCTTCACAGAAGTTTATAATATTGAGCCGTAAAAATAAAATTTTCACATTTTTCCCTCAAAAAATGTTTTTCATTCCCTAATTTTGTATTATCATAAGGGTAACAGGATAAATTGCACCATGAAATTTGTTGTGCAATTTCTCCTGAACACGCCGATACCCCATATGTGGAGGCAAATTACTGTTTGGGCACATGGCAGGGTTTGAAAGGGAAGGAGCGCCATTTGACTTTTTGAATGTAAAATTTGTTTGAATAATTAGCGGACGCCATGTCACATTTGGGGAGCCCCTAATGTGCCTAAACAGCGGAAACCCCCCACAAGTGCCACCATTTTGGAAACTAGACCCCTTAGGGAACTTATCTAGATGTGTGGTGAGCACCTTGCACCCCCAGCTGCTTCACAGAAGTTTATAATATTGAGCCGTAAAAATAAAATTTTCACATTTTTCCCTCAAAAAATGTTTTTCATTCCCTAATTTTGTATTATCATAAGGGTAACAGGAAAAATTGCACCATGAAATTTGTTGTGCAATTTCTCCTGAACACGCCGATACCCCATATGTGGAGGCAAATTACTGTTTGGGCGCATGGCAGGGTTTGAAAGGGAAGGAGCGCCATTTGACTTTTTGAATGTAAAATTTGTTTGAATAATTAGCGGACGCCGTGTCACATTTGGGGAGCCCCTAATGTGCCTAAACAGTGGAAACCCCCCACAAGTGCCACCATTTTGGAAACTAGACCCCTTAGGGAACTTATCTAGATGTGTGGTGAGCACCTTGCACCCCCAGCTACTTCACAGAAGTTTATAATATTGAGCCGTAAAAATAAAATTTTCACATTTTTCCCTCAAAAAATGTTTTTCATTCCCTAATTTTGTATTATCATAAGGGTAACAGGAAAAATTGCACCATGAAATTTGTTGTGCAATTTCTCCTGAACACGCCGATACCCCATATGTGGGTGAAAATCACTGCTTTGGTGTACGGCAGGGTTCGGAAGAGAAAGAAGCGCTATGTTGGCTGGGATAGGCACAGACGCCATGTCACATTTGAAGAGTCGCTGACATGCCAAAACAGCAGAAACCCCCACAAGTGACCCCATTTTGTAAACTACACCTCTCAAGGAATTCATCTAGGGAAGTAGTGAGCATTTTTTAATTTTTAAATTTATACCATTGGGCAGTGAAAAAAGCATAATTATATTTTTACCACAAAAAAATGTTTTACCCTCAGATTTTACATTTTCACACAGGGCAATGGGTAAAAATGGTGCCGAAATGTGTCACACAATTTCTTCTAAAAGTGTCAATACCCCATATGTGGCTGTATCGTACCACTTAGCCATACGGTGAGATTTGAGGGGGAAGGAGCGCTATTTGACAATTGGAGAACAAATTATTGTAGAATAGGCATTTGGATTTGGGAGCACAAAATTTTCTGAATTTCTTTTGGGGGGCAAGGACCATTTTGCTTTTCCAGAGCCTTTCTGCTACCAGTAACTTGGAAGTCCCTTATATTTTTAACAGATGATGGACCTGAGTGGGGACTAGCTTTTTTTGAGGACTGAGTTGAAGCTTTTATTGGGAACATTTTACGTAACATTTATCCGGCGCTCTAGGCTGAGCACTTACATCGGGGTTTCCATCTAATTTTCCAAGTGATGTAATTCAGATGAAACCCCTGCAGGATCCATTCACTGTAATGAGGCAGCAGAGTTACTCTGGACTCCGTCTGGCCTCTGTTTAGTGGTGTCCTTTTTTTCAGAAGTGCACAAAACTGTGGCCAACCGCACTTTTATGCACGCCTAAAACAAATGACACCGTGGGATCCCAGGCTAGACGGCATCCACAGTGGCCTATATCTGCCTCATTACAGGGAATCTTCCGTCATGGGTTCCGGCTGAATCACATATTTCAGAGATTTACACGGAAACTCTGGTGTAAGTGCTCAGCGCAGAACACAGGATAAATGTGAGCAGAGCCTTACTGGGATCTTTGGGAGACATAATAAACAAATCAGTAGCAGGTGAAGAATATTTGTTTTATTTATTTTTTATGCCGTTCCTAGTGTGATATAACTGATTAGATTACTTTATTCTTCGGGTCGGTGCGATTACAGAGATACCAGATTTATATCGGGTTTTTATGACTGACAGCTGTCACACACTAAAATACGCTTTTTTTTTTGCAAAATCTAGTTTTTGCATCACCATATTTTGAGAGCTATAATTTTTCCATATTTCAGCCGATAGAGTCATGTGATGGCTTGTTTTTTGCGGGACGAGTTGAAATTTTTATTGGAACCATTTTTGGGCACGTGACATTTTTTGATCGCTTTCTATTCCGTTTTTTGGGAGGTAAAGTTAACAAAAACAAACACTTCAGGAATTGTTTTTTGAGTTTTTTTTTATGCCGTTCTGCGTGTGGTAAAAGTGATCAGGCAGCGTTATTCTTCGGGTCAGTACGTTTACAGCGATACTACACTTACTGTATTTTTTTCATGTTTTGGCGCTTTTACACAATAAAACAATTTTATAGAAAAAAAAATATTTTTTTTGCATTGCTTTATTCTGAGCGCTATAACTTTTTTATTTTTTGGCTGATGGAGCTGTATGGTGGCTTTTTTTTGCAGAACAAGATGACGTTTTCAGTGGTACCATTTTTATTTCTATTCTGCTTTTTGATTGCATTTTTTTCCACTTTTTGTTTGGCGATATGATGAAAAAGCATATTTTTTTTCTTCGTTTTTTATTTATTTTTATTACGGTGTGCACAGAAGGAGTTAATTAGTGTGACAGTTTTATAGCTCGGGTTGTTTCGGACGCGGCGATACCAAATATGTGTACTTTTTTTGGTTTTGTAATAATTTACGGATTTATTGGTTTAATATTTTATTTATTTATTTTTATTTATTTTGTGATTTTTTTTTTTAATAGTTTAAAAACTTTTTTTTTACTTTTTTTTACATTTTTACTTAGTCCCTGTATGGTACATTAATTTTTATTTTTCTGATCACTGATCTCATGTAATGTAATACACATATATTACATTATATGAGATCTTCACTGACTGTTTCAGTCAGTTTCCTGTCTGGCATCAGCTACATACAGGCTGAAGTCAGACAGGAAGGACACCATATATGGCAGAGCTGGAGGCGGTCATGTGACCTCCAGCTGCCATAGCAACCCCAGGTCCTGGAAGGAAACGGAGGTCTTCGGAGGTAAGTATGACGACCCCCTCTGTTCCTGCTGTCTCCTATATGCCGTGATCACTATAGATCACAGCATATAGAAGACAGCAAAGGGTTAACATCACTGGGACCTGATCTAATCAGGTCCCGATGATGTACCCTGTCAGAGCTAACGCTCTGCACCGGAATCGCAGTGCTTGCAGGACCCTGGGGGTCCTGAGCACTGCGAGACCACCCACCGTTTTTAAACGTCGGCACTGCACAGAGCCCGGCAAGCGCCGACGTTTATCTACAGTGGGCGGTCGGGAACCGGTTAAATTACTCAGCACACCGGAGAGCGACGAAGCAAACAGTTCCTCCTCAGGAACTCCTGAAGCTCCGCCCCCACTAAAAGTACCAAACTGTGGATGATAACCGTATGCATCAAAGAATGGTGACCTGCCAGTGGATTCTTGACGATGATCATTAATGGCAAATTCTGCCAGCAGTAGGTAGGATGCCTAATCCTCCTGATTTTCAGAAACGAAACACCAGAGGTAGGTCTCCAAATTCTGATTGACACGCTTGGTCTGTCCATTCGACTAAGGGTGGAAGGCAGAGGAAAAGGACAGCTGCACCCCCAGTTGAGAACAGAATGCCTTCCAGAACTTGGAAACAAACTGGGTCCCCTGATCAGACACCACATCGGAGGGAACGCAGTGAAACTTCACAATCTCATTTATGAACACCTGAGCAAGTGTCTTGGCATTTGGAAGTGCAGGCAATGTGACAAAATGAACCATTTTACTGAACCTATCTACTGTACTACCACCAAACATACCGTTTTGCCTGCAGAAACTGGTAGGTCAGAAATAAAATCCATGGACAAGTGTGTCCATGGCCTACTAGGGATTGGTAGCGGAAGAAGAGTACCAGACGGATGGGTATGCGAAACCTTAGAACGCGCGCAAATACTACAAGCAACTATGTGTTCAATTAAATCCCGATGCAACCCCGGCCACCAAACATGACAAAAGAGGAGGTCCGCGGTTACCTTACCACCTGGATGCCCAGCAAACACAGTTATGATGTTCTTTAATTACTTTGCAGCACAGATCAGATGGTACAAATAACCTTCCTGAAGGGCAGGAGACAGGGGTGTCCCCCTGAGCCTCCAATACCTCACCCTGCAGTTCTGGATACAGTGTCAAAATGACTACCCTTTTCTGTAATATCGGGGCAGGGTTCTCATGGTCACGACCACCGGGGAAGCTCTGGGACAAAGCATCAGCCTTGACATTTTTGACCCCTGGATGAAAAGTGACAACAAAATTGAACCTACTAAAAAACAGGGACCATCTGGCTTGCCTAGGGTTGAGACACTTAGCTAACTGGAGATATGACAGGTTCTTACTGTCAGTAATAACAGTAATAGTTTGGACAGCCCCCTCCAACCAATGTTGCCATTTCTCGAACGCCAATTTGATCGCCAAATGTTCCCTATTACCCACGTCATAATTTCTCTCAGCCGAAGACAATTTTTTAGAAAAGAAGGCGCATGGATGCCATTTACCAGGGGACGAACCCTGAAACAGCACAGCCCCAACCCCGACATCCGACGCATCAAGTTCCACAATAAAACAATAAAGGCTTGAGAAACATCGAGTTGACTGAGTATAGGTGCGTTAGCAAAATGATTCCTTAAGGAATAAAAAGCCTGGAGGGAAGCATCCGACCATTTGGAAAAATCAGAACCCTTCTTAGTCAAGAGGGGTTTCACTGTATCAGAGTAATTTTGGATGAATTTCCGGTAAAAATTAGTAAAGCCCAGAAAACATTGTAGAGCCTCCAGGTTCTCGTGACATTCCCAGTCAATGACTGCACGGATCTTCTCCGGATCCATCTGAAAACCCAAAGATGACAACAAGTACCCCAAAAACTGCACCTCCTTAACAACGAAAACACATTTTCCTAGTTTGGCATAAAGTTTGTTATCCCTTAATATCTGGAGCATCTGCTTAACATGCCCCCGATGAATCTCAAAATCAGGTGAGTAAACCAAAATATCATCCAGATAGACCACCACAAACCTCCCAACCAAATGATAGAAAATATCATTTATGAAATGTTGGAATACCACAGGTGCATTGGTCAAACCAAAAGGCATAACCCGACTCTTGAAATGTCCTTCTGGAGTATTGAACTCTGTTTTCCATTTGTCCCCTTCTCTGATTCTAACCAGATTGTAGGCTCCCCTTAAATCCAACTTGGAGAATACCTTAGCTCCCACAACCTGGCTGAACAAATCAGGAATCAGACAAAGTGGGTATGGATCGCGGATGGTAATTTAATTACCGGAAATCTAAACAGGAACGTAGACCGCCATCTTTTTTCTTCACAAAGAAGAACCCTGCCGCCACAGGGGAAGA
Organism: Phyllobates terribilis; assembly: GCF_046119375.1. NCBI lineage: Eukaryota > Metazoa > Chordata > Amphibia > Anura > Dendrobatidae > Phyllobates > Phyllobates terribilis. The sequence continues at coordinate 142,590,035 of NW_027362773.1, read as the reverse complement.
TGAGGGTCTGATATGTCCCTTCTCCAGACTTTCCGCAATGAAATCCTTCATGGCTTGTTTCTCAGGGCCAGAAAGATTATACAGTCTGGACTTCGGTAGTTTAGCTCCAGGGGTCAGGTTAATAGGACAGTCATAAGCACGATGAGGAGGCAAATCCTGACACCCCCTCTCCGAAAAAACATCCTCAAAACCAGACAGAAAAGCAGGTAATAGTTCCGTAGAGACAGTAGCAAGGGAAATATCTAAACAGTTCTCATGGCAGTAATCTCCTCATTCAATAATCTCCTTGGTTTGCCAATCCACCAACAGATTATGTTTATCAAGCCAAGGGATACCCGAGACAATCAGTGTGGGAAGATTGTCCAGAACATAGCAAGGGATTATTTCACAATGAACTGACCCCACCCTTAGTTTTACATTATGTACAATCTGAGTAAATGCTTTCTATGCATGTGGCGCCGAGTCAATGGCAAAGATGCAAATAGGTTCAGCTAAAGCACAGCAAGCAAGACCATGAGTTTTCACAAACTCAGCATCAACCATGCTGACTCAGGCTCCACTGTCAACAAACACAGAAATGTTCTCGGATTTGCTCTCTAGCACCACCTCTGCAGTCAGGACAAAATGGGAACTGCAGTTTGGGCACAAATGCACTCCTTGTTTATCCAACTCCAGACTACCAAGAGTTAATTGAGTCTCCTTTTGTTTAGGAATTGAAGGACAGGTCCCAACAAAATGTCCCTTTTTCCCCCCAAAAAAACATACGCCTTTTTTCTTGCGCACCTCTGGGGAGATGTATGATGTAGAGACACCCCAATACTGCATGGGTTCCTCCACCTCCCCCAGTACTGGCTCAACCCCAGACCGCTCCCCCAGCAGAGGTACACAACCCTGACAAGAAGGTCCCGGAGAAGGTGGTCTCACCCGTCTATCCCAAAGGCGTCTATCAAGAAGTATGACCAACGATATGGCAGCCTCCAAGAACTGAGGGGTTTCATATACAGCCAAGGCATTTTTCAACCGTTCAGTAAGCCCCTCACAAAATTGACTTCTAAGGGCTGAGTCATTCCATTTGGAATCCGTTGCCCATCTACGGAATTCTGAATTGTACGTCTCCACTGACCGATTCCCCTGGTGAAAGTAGCGTAGCCTAGACTCAGCCAAGGCGACTTGGTCAGGGTCATCATAGATGAGGGCCAGAGCCCCGACAAACCCCTCCACAGACTGGAGACAAACTGAGTCCTGCGATAATGAAAACGCCCATGACTGAGGATCTCCCTGCAATAGAGAGATCACAATACCAACCCGCTGCTCCTCATTACCGAGGAGTAGAATGAAGTTTGAAATATAATTTGCATGCCTCCTTAAATACAAAAAAAATCTCCCTACTTCCTGAAAACCTGTCTGGGAGGGCAACCTTGGGTTCAGGCTGGACAGGCCTACCTGCAGAAACCCCCACATTGGCGACCTGTAAACGCTGATGCTGATGCTGCTGCTGAACCTCACAGTGGAGGTCATTCACCTCCAGAGACAGATGGCGGAACTGATCTGCGAGGTCTGCAACTGAGCCCATACCAAGGGAGAAAGGAAAAAAAAAAGGTCCACGCCCAAAAACACACAAAGAAAAAAAAAACTCAAAATGTCATTTTTTTTTTTCCTTTTCAAGACGTGCTCGGCTGGCGATAATGTCATGCAGGGTGTGGGAAAGACTTAGTGCAACACAGAGGGAAGAGTGAAAGGGAGCCCAGACACTAAGGAAAGGGGGGAGTAGAGACCTCCTAGTTTGGTCTTGTGTCACCTTGTATCAACTACCGTCCATATATTGGCTCTTCACCAATTGCCGCACTCGTGCCTCACCCTGACTTTCCCTGGCGTATGGCTAAGGCTAGGGAAGGGAGGAGATAAACACTAGTCGATCTCCACTAAAATCTATAGACAACAAGGGTAGACAAACAGGGGGGTTTGCTTAGCTTTAGACGACTCCAGACAAATGCGCACATGGCCTCAAGCTTCAGAGAGGACGAAGTACTGCTCTTGCTAAAGCCTCACAAATAGTAATGAATATTGGCGGAACCTCCCTCTCAGGTACACCTGGTATTTATACACTCAGGCCAGGGAGGTAGCCTCTGGGTCCTAGAGACAGCCAGCCTCTAAGAAGATGTCTGTAATGCCAAACGTAGATATCTCCTGCAACCCACTGTAGGGCATCTGTCTGTCACCTCTGACACACCCGTGACAGGCTGGGAGTTTGAATCCTGGAGAAGACTAAACTTCAAGAAAAAATAAGAATGAGTTGATTAAATAAATGTAAGTATGAACAGTGCACAGAGATGCCAGACCCTTCCCTGAAGACAATGCATGAACTACTGAGCAATGAACTCTGTAATACATGCACATACAGGAGATGGGATATCGCAGACATTGTGCGAGAGAAAGTTGGGATGTAGTCCTGACTTCCCAGGACAGCAGGACAGCTCCTCTAATTCAGGACTATCCCACTGGATATGGGATGATTGAGAGTTATGTATGAAGACCAGCATTACCAAAAATATTGCGGCTTAAAAGCAATTTGTCACCAGATTTTTTTTACCCCATTGGTGAGCAACATGATATAGAGACAAAGACCCTGATTCCAGCAATGTGTCACTTACTGGGTTGTTTGTTGCCGTATTGACTAACTCACAGTTGTATCTTCAGCAGATCTAGCAGTTCTCTAAATGTTGAGCTCAGTAAAACCCCGCCCACACCACTGATTGTCAGCTGTGTACACTGTGCATAGGCAGAAAGCTGCCAATCTGTGGTGGAGGCGGGGTTATACAAAACTCATGAATATGGAGTACTACATGGCAGCAGGTTTACTAGTCCCCTAGTGATAATCTCCTGCAGACAAAACAGTGATTTTTTTCCTTAACTACAGCAAGCAGCCCAGTAAGAGACACATCCCTATAATCAAGGTCTCTGTTTCTACATTATGCTTTTATCATACTATGTGGCAAAAACTTGCTGACGGATTCAGTTCAGATCCAAAATCGGTGCCCCACCTGCCTATGGGCTGTGTGTGGTACTGCAGCTTAGCTGCATTCACTGCACATTTTTTAGTCCTGGACTACTCATCTATAGATGAAAAAAAAGGAAATACCAATGCATAGGCTGCATTGATACAGACTAAGAAAACACAGAACAGATTCGATTGCTAAAGAAATGCAAAAACAATGAAATCAATATTCAGCATGTGGATACAGTCTTAACCCAAACCATTCTCTGCACAGCAGACACTGAAGCCGGAGTTGTACATTGTCACTCATGGCCGAACAGACTTGTGAACTTGCACGTCTTGTATTTTTCAGTCAATGATTTAACTGAAAGCTAGCGAAAAATAGCCTTGTCCTTTAGGTGGACCGTGACTGTCTGGGGTTATTTTTACATTAAAAACTTATTTAAGGTTTACAATTAAAAGATAACTTGAGACCTAGACGTCTTTGGAATCATTGGAAGTGCCAGCTCTACTAATCATTATCCAAAAGATGCTGCTACAGTTACATTTTTGGCCCATAGGTTGAATGTGCAGTATCATACATCTACGGTATGTAGGTACAGTTGTGCTCAAAAGTTTACATACCCCGGCAGAATTTTTCCTTTCATGGCCTTGTTTCAGAGAATATGAATGATAACAAAAAAATTTTTTCTCCACTCATGGTTATTGGTTGGGTGAAGCCATTTATTGTCAAACTACTGTGTTTTCTCTTTTTAAATCTTAATAACAACCAAAAACATCCAAATGACCCTGATCAAAAGTTCACATACCCTGCTGATTTTGGCCTGATAACATGCAAATAATTTGACACAAATGGGTTTGAATGGCTACTAAAGGGAACATCCTCACCTGTGACCTGTTTGCTTGTAATCAGTGTGTGTGCATAAAAGCTAAGTGAGTTTCTGGGATCCAGACAGACTCTTGCATCTTTCATCCAGCCACTGACGTTTCTGGATTGTGAGTCATGGGGAAAGCAAAAGAATTGTCAATGGATCTATGGAAAAAGGTAGTTGAACTGTATAACACAGGAAAGGGATACAAACAAATATCAAAGGAATTGATAATGCCAGTCAGCAGCGCAGCGTTCAAGCCGTGGTTAACAAATGGAAAATCAGGGGCTCTGTAAAAACCAAACCACCGTCGGGTAGACTAACAAAAATTTCGGCCACAACTGCCAGGAAAATTGTTCGGGATGCAAAGAAAAACCCACAAATAACATCAGCTGAAATTCAGGACTCTCTGAAAACTAGCGGTGTGGCTGTTTCAAGATGCACAATAAGGAGGCACTTGGTTGAGTCACCAGAAGAAAGCCATTACTGCGCAAATGCCACAAAGTATCTCACCTACAATACGCCAAACAGCACAGAGACGAGCCTCAAAACTTCTGGAACAAGGTAATTTGGAGTGATGAGACCAAAATTGAACTTTTTGGCCACAACCATAAATGTTACATTTGGAGAGAGGTCAACAAGGCCTATGATGAAAGGAACACCATTCCTACAGTAAAGTACGGAGGTTGATCGCTGATGTTTTGGGGATGTGTGAGCTACAAAGGCACAGGAAAATTGGTAAAAGTTGAAGGAAAGATGAATGTAGCACGGTATCAGCAAATACTGGAGGCAAATTTGCACTCATCAGCACAGAAGCTGCACATGGGACGTACTTGGACGTTCCAACATGACAACGATCCAAAACACAAGGCCAAGTCGACCTGTCATTGGTTACAACAGAACAAAGTGAAGGTTCTGGAGTGGCCATCTCAGTCTCCTGACCTCAATATCACTGAGCCACTCTGGGGAGATCTCAAGCGCGCAGTTCATGCTAGACAGCCCAGGAATTTACAGGAACTGGAGGCTTTTTTGCCAAGAAGATTGGGCAGCTTTACCATCTGAGAAATTAAAAAAACCTTATCCACAGCTACCACAAAAGACTTCAAGCTGTCATTGATGTTAGAGGGGGCAATACACGGTATTAAGAACTGGGGTATGTGAACTTTTGATCAGGGTCATTTGGATGTTTTTGGTTGTCATTAAGATTTAAAAAGAGAAAACACAGTAGTTTGACAATAAATGGCTTCACCCAACCAATAACCGTGAGTGAAGAAAAAGTTTTTTTGTTATCATTCATATTCTCTGAAACAAGGCCAAGAAAGCAAAAATTCTGCCGGGGTATGTAAACTTTTGAGCACAACTGTATGTTTTCGGTTGACCGAGACATTTCTTTAACTATGTACCTGACATGTACATTTTGATACTTCCTGGGTATTTAGAATATCTCACACTGCTGGTGACTCAGTGGTTAGCACTGCAGCCTTGCAGCGCTGCGGTCCTGCGTTCAAATTCCACCAAAGACAACGACTGCAAGGAGTTTGTATGTTCTCCCCGTGTTTGCGTGGGTTTCCTCCGGTTTCCTGTCACACTCCAAAGACATACTGATAGGGAATCTAGATTGTGAGCCCCAATAGGGACAGTGCTAATAATGTCTGTAAATTGTCTGAATTGTAAAGAGCTGCGGAATATGTTGGCGCTATATAAATAAAAAGATTATTACTGCTGATATAACTTGCTTTTATGGTTTCAAGACAAAGACAAGTAGAAGACATTTCAGCACATACTTGCAGATATGAACTTCAAACCACAGATAGGTTCCAAGACAAAATATGTATACATTTTTTTTACAAAATTTGGATGTTTATAGTATTAGATGGGATATGGTACATCAGGAACAAATTTAGCTTATGTGACTCAAGCCAAAATGTAGCTTCAACACTGAAGGAAATGTTCTGACTGTTTTTCCCATGCACTATTTTTTAAGATGACCAATCATTAGGTCCAAGCATTTTTTTGCACCCTGAACCATTTAGAACACAAATGAAAGATTTTAAAGGGAACCTGCCTCCCGGTTTTCCCAATATAAAGTATGACCCCATCTTTAAGGCCTCTTTTACAGCATTCTAGTAAGCTGTATATATGTCCCTAATCCTCTCTGCATAGCACAAAAAAGAGCTTTTTTTATACCCACATACAGTGCAGTCTGTTCCGATGGGTGTTGTGTAGCACCCTGAGGATTCGGCTGCTACAGGGGTATTGCACCTCAACCCAGAGGTGTGATATTCCACTCCCGGGTAAGGATGGAGTGTGGAACTGAGCTCAGTTAGCTGCATGCACTACACACATCCCATTTCCGGGGAACAGACCGATGGTACTCCCACTAGAGAAATGTGCAGGTACGACAGTGTCTGTTCCTGGCTGGAGTGGGAGGGGGATGGAACATCCCAGTAGTGTAGGGGCAGATAGGGGGAGCAGCCTGGGTAAAGCTAGGAGCTCATTGGGTGCTGGTCACCTGAGCTCACACATAGAGGGAGTATATAAGGTGGGCACCATCTTAGATGAGGGTCAGTCTGTGAGACGTCAGTCGGTTGTCAGTCAGCCAGTCAGACAGTCTGTCTGAGAGCCTGAGAAGCAGAGCAGAGGAGAAGGAAGAGAGACCCAGAGGCGCAGGAAGTGGGGACCCCAAGAGCCCATAAGAGAGCTAATAGGGTGAAGGGTCGGCAACAGGGTACCGGATCCCAAGCTGGTGGAGGCTACAGCACTAATCCTCAGCCAGAGACCGGAGGTCGTGGGCAGGATCTGCCACGACCACCCACTAAATCCACCCGGAAGGCAGACCAAGAATAGGGTCAGGGAGCCCAGAGGAAGCTTGACCAACAAGAGGCCCGAGGGAGCCGGACTTAGGTGGATCCCTGGTGGGAACGGCCAGAAGAAGGGAGAGTCAGAAAGGAGCTCAGGACCATACTCAAGAATTGCCCGGGAGTTGACCGAGTCCAGGACCTGGTGGACGCAGCACGGCTTGGGTGGTCACTGCTGTACACAGTGACCCGAGCAACACCAGTAAGTAAAACCCTGGAACTGCATTTTATGCCTCTGAGTCTCCTTGCTGCACCTTCACAACCACCATCCTCCACGGCTGACCCCCTGAGGCTATACCCCTCCCGTTGGGGGTTATACTACCAAAGCTGCACACATACCAACAGCCTCAGCGGACCCTGCTGCAGCGGCGGCCTTTTGACCGCAAATCAACGGGTGGCGTAGTCGACACAAAGAACTAATAACATCTGTAGGACTGCCACACTCTGAGCTTGACACCCTGGGCACGGATCGGGTCACAGCCACTCGGAGACTACAACCCCCATCTGATCCGGCTCCGGGTATCCCTAACAACACTGGCCCAGGGGGCGCGTCATGTTGCAGATCATGATCCGGTGCCGGCGCCTGCGCACAAGAATGATGAAGCCACTGTCCATAGAAGGGAGGAATAAGTATAATTGTGTTTATGGGGCACAGGCATGGGATTCTGGGTCCAGAAATGCACATCACAGGCCAGTGTGACACTAATGGGAGGGGAGCGCTATTCAAATGAAGACAGGAGGCAGGGATTTCTTCCAGGCACCTCATGTTTTGGAGTCATTAGCATAACAAAAAAAATAAGATTTCTGCACATCAAGACCACAGATTTGGGCATACTAGTTTAACCATTCTATTACCTGTATGCCCATATTAATAGGTAGAAATGTCCCAGGGGGTGACAGATTCCCTTTAAAGTCCACCAGGTTTCTGTTGTGTTTTAATGGCCAGAATGGCAAAGTCTGTTGCATTATTCTCACGGACTGGAGAAAGTCAATGGGATCATCAGAATCTGATGTAATAGAACTGTTATACCCGGAGATCTAGGTTTTCTGGCACCAGGGGCAAAAATTCAGTTTGGTGCCCCCCCCCCCCCCCCAAAGCACATATGCAATTTACACACTTGGTCACATGCCGACAAGCTGCTTTCCCTAATTCTCTCAATGTTCAGTGAAAAACTGAGAGAAGCAGGAAGAGAAGATAGTTGTCACGTGACTGTAGGTATGAAAATCGCATGAGTGAAATGTAAAGTGGCCATGTGATGACTGCTGGAAGCTGCAAGCAGAGCTGAATCCTGACACTGAGTATATTACATGCTGTTAGGATCGGCTACAGGGCTTCATATTATAATTAAAGGGGTCGTCCAGGTTTGAGATGAAAGTCTGCAGTCACTCGCTGTAGCTTCAGGCTTCTGAATTCTGACAGCACGTGCACTGCATGCTTTTAGGATTCTCCCTTGCCAGTGGCAAGAGTGGACGTTCATGACAGCACAATTCTGCGATTCGTATACTTGTGGCCACATTGTGATTAGACGTATCGGACCTTGCTCAATTCATTTTCATTGAGGCCACGCATGTCTAGTCGGCATGTGACCGCATGTATGTGTGACACCCCAGGGGTCTGGTTGCCACAGTAATAGAGATATTATGTCTGACAGCAAGTGGGAGGTTTCTCTGGTCAGGAGCCCTAAACATGCAACACGGCCCACCCAGACCTGGGAGGGGAGGAATCTGCCCTTATAAACTGGGTCTGGGGCGGGATTAGTGAGTGAAGCTGCAGACAGAGACAGAGCCTGCAGAACAAGCAGAGCAGTCAGAGCCTGGAGTGAAGTTCCAGACACAGGGAAAGGAAGAACTAGGAGCTCTGTAGGAGCAGAGGCAGAAGGCCAGGGGCTGTGAGCAGAGATATAGCTCGCCCTGGCTGAAGTTACTAAAGCCGGACACAGGAGTCCGAGGCTGTGGGGACTGATATACACCCAGCAGCAGAAACCAGCCGGCAGGGGATTCCAGGTCCTCTGGCCATAGAAGCCCGGAGGCTCAGTCACAAAGAAGGGACCAGCGCCGCCATCCAGGAGCGGAGGCTAACAGAAGGCCCCAAGTCACCAGCCATATGGATGAGCACCACACGGTATACTCAGGGACGTGGGCTACTTGTAACCGCTGACAGCAAAGTAGCCAGGAAGAGTGCAGATAGACGGGGAGGCCTACAACTCCACCTGGCCAGGGGAACTCCTGCTTGCTCGCAGACTGACCAGGCCCCTTATACTAGCCAGTACTCCCGGGAGGGTCTGCCTTGTACCATCAGTAAAGACCCTGAACTGCACCTCACGTCTCTGTGATTCCTTGCTGCACCAGCATCATTAGCACTGGGACCCTCACACCATCACTCCCATCATCTCTCACATTAGCTGCCCTGAGGCAATACTTCTCCCGTGGGGAGTTATCCCATACTCGGCTGCGCAAACAACATCAGCCTCAGCGGTCGGCAGCGCAGCGGCGGTCCCCACTGACCGCAATCCACGGGTGGCATAGTCGGACATTTGCTATACATTAAGACTGCCACTGGTTTGACCACCCTGGGCACGGACCGGGTCACCGCCACACGGAGACTACAACCCCCAGCATTCTACAACAGGCCCGGTTCCGGGTTCCCCTGCACAACACAGGCCCAGGGGGCGCGTCATATGCAAATCACCGGCCCCAGAGAATCCTGACAGCGTGCAGTGCGCACTGTGAGAATTCAGAAGTCTGCAGTCACATAGAATGACTGCAGACTTATCACAAACTTGGACAACCCCTTTAATGCTCCTAATAAATAATAATATGATAATTAGTCAGTATCACAAATAACATTTACATCCAGGTACCTGATAGATGATGTTGTCTCTGGAGTCTCTCTCTTTTCTTCTTCATCTTGTCCAGACTCCATGAATAGTTTTCCCATCCACAGCTCATCTCTGCAGACTTCCATCTTCTCCGGTCTTCTGCAGCACATCCCCACACGGTGACCTTAAAAATAGCAGTGTCATTATAATGCTCCTGAATAAAAATATCTGCCCTACACTGAGCCCCTGAATAAATAATTGCACCTCACTATATTCCCTGCACAAAATATGACCCCCACATAGTCCCTCTTATAGTGCATGCCCTCCACACTGACCTCTCCTTTCCATGCTGGGCCCCCTCTTCACATTGTCCTCTCACGCTGTGTCCCCCCTATAGGGCCCAATATACATACTGTGCCCCCTCATCACACTCATTGTCCTTGGCATACTGTCCACTCCTGGCAGTGACCTTACACTGTCACCCCATGCTACCCCCAACACTACTCTATCTCTATTATGTTCCCACTCACACTTTTCTCCCCCCATACTGTCTCCTCTCACTATTCCCCTCAATAGCCTCCTCACACATTTCCCCCTCCCCCCTCATACTGTCTTCTCTCACATCCCCCCGTTAACCATACTGTCTCCTCATATATTTACCCCCTCACACATCTCCCCAATTCCTCATTCTGTGTCTGCACACATCACATCACCCTCATTCCCCATACTGTGTCTGCATAAATTCCCCTCCTTCGATCCCCATATTGCGAATGCACCCATCCTTCCCATTCTGTGTCCACACAAATCCTCCCACTCAGCATACTGAATCCGCACCCATCGCCCCCCGCACAAAATCTCCCCCACCCCTCTCCCCAGACTAAATCTCCCCCTAAGCACACAATGAAATACCCAATAGGACTAGCGCTCCCAGACTTGCAAGGATTGGAAAATTAACTCTTTATCTTCAAAAGATTTATTTCACTCTGTTTTCTCGATATAGTATATATTAAAACAATAAAACAACGCGTTTTGCCTATAGAATAAAACATAGCCTTCTTCAGGTATGAACATATCTTAGAGTATATGAGAGTTATATAGTCTTCACAATTGCATCTGGTTATGTTAATTGGATTAGATTAACCATATAGATACCGAGTATTGTTTCAGTTTAATCATGTCAGCTGTTTTTCTATACATATATATGTGCAGGTTCAAAATTTTTTTTTTTTTTTTCAAGTTATCATACATTATCTATAAAATGTCTTTTCTTTTTATTATTCCATTATTCCCACTCCCTACTTTTCTTTCTTTTCTTTAGGAAGCTTATATAGGTATCTCTAATATTTCAATATCCAATATCCTAAGCACACAATAAATCTCCACCCAGCCATACAATAAATCTCCCCACACGATACAATAACCCCCCCCCACACATATAATAAATCTCCCTCCCCAATAAATCTCCTCCCATAGTAAATCTTCCCCCAGCCATACAATAAATACCCCTCCACACTAAATCTCCCCTCCATTACAATATATCTTCGGTGTCTTCAGTTCTGGAGCACAGAGCACTTACCACCAATGGGTGCCTCTGCAGCGCCAGAGGGTGACGTCAGTAGCATGATCATATGACCTGATCACGTTGCTAATGTCGCTCTGACCGGCGGTTAGAGCTTCAATTGTACTCGCGTCTGAAAGTTCAATTGACCTCTAGGAGCCGGCACGTTGCACGTTCTGTGAGCCGGCTGTCAGTTTGACAGTCAGCTCAGAGAACTACTGACTCTCAGTCTGGGGGGTGGCAGAATGCAGCCGCTGGGGTTGACACCTCAGACCGCCGCATCAGGTGGCCTGACGATATTGGAATGAGATCCAAAAATAACATAATGGTGAGTGAAGAAAATCATGGAACTGTAAGGAGATAGACAAGTGAGAAGATGCCCAAAGTTAATGCCTAACAGACTGGCTCAAGCAAACACCGCCATCTGCTGGTCAAAGACAATAGAGAAAGTGAAAGCAGAAAGAATTACATTGGTAGGAACTCAAGAGTGAGGTGCATGTTCTCTCGGGGAAGAGATTGGAGGCGACACCAGGGTCAAGTGATAGCTGTGTTGCCATTAGTAATTATAAAAGGACTAGGAGGGCAGTGAAGTGGAGGAGTTGGCACCTGAACCTGTAACAGGACAGATGTGCAATACAGAAAGCTGGCTTATAGCTGCCATTCTGAGTGATGAGATAGGAGTAAAGGAGTCGAGGGACCAGATCCGAGTAAAGTAACCGAGAGACCAGACCCGGGTAAAGGAGTCGAGAGACCAGATCCGGGTAAAGGAACCGAGAGACCAGAGGTGGGTAAAGGAGTCGAAAGACCAGATCCAAGTAAAGGAACCGAGAGACCAGATCCAAGTAAAGGAGTCGAGAGACCAGATCTGGGTAAAGGAGTTGAGAGACCAGATCCAAGTAAAGGAGCTGAGAGACCAGATCCGAGTAAAGACCCAAGAGAGACCGGAGCCGGGAAAGCTGAGCCGAGCGAGGAGAACCAGGGCAGAGAGAGAGACGGCTAGGCCGCAGCGGAGGGACGTTCGTGTGAGCCGTCGATTCTACTGTGGACGTACGGTACAAAGTGGGGACCGCAGCTATGCTTCAAGAAATGAAGATGGCTAGTGTGACTAGTGTGCAGAGTGACTCACCAATCTGTGATTTGCGGCCTAGCGGGTAGTATCGTCGACCTCTGTTAGGACCTGTGTGACGTTTTGTGTTGCATAGAAAGGGAGAGGATGGTGAGGGGCCCAGTAGTGATAGTAAAGCGCTGTAGGTTGAGGTATTAGAACTAAGACATCACTGACCATAACAGTTACTTAATGGTAATAGTAGAACGATAGTGTAAATAGCATTGTGTCAATATCCTGTTCATCTGGTTTACTGTATTCTTCTTCTAAATAAACTTGTTTCATCTTCCCCATTTGCGCTATACCATGATATTATGCTGAAGGCACCCCTTTGATTGTGTTAGTCAAATAAATAGTTGTTGGTTTAAGTACCACTGTCTCCTCACTGCACTGTTCCATCCGCGTACCTGTTAACAGAAGCATCTGTAGATTTGAAAGCCAGATATCAAGAGAGCGAGGGTTGGACATGATATCCTTGATGGGCCACAAGGAGGGAATGATTCTGAGACCACATTCTGTTTATTAACAGAGCACATGCTTGTTCATTTTTAATAGCACCTAACAATCTTCTTATAATTGCACGCACAGCACATATCACTGTGGCACCCTGCTACTACAGGTACCACAGGACCCAAAAGGGTGCATGGATGGACGTCTCCACAAGAGGCCCTCATTACATTACAAACACCTCCACCCTTCCACCTCATACCACCAGAGGGAGCCCTGTTAGGGATATATATATGGAGGGTGGAGTTAGGTAGTGAGACAGTGTGCTGGCACTTAGACCAGTGAAGAAGCAGCACGTGAGCTGCTGTGTACTGAGGGCCCCGAGTGTGGCCGAGGCAAGGAGAGAGGAGTTAAGGGGGCAGAGGAGCATCACAGGCTCACCCCAAGACACAAGCCAGACACCGGGTCCGCGCCTACAGGGTTCTCTACACCCAGTAGAGACAACCGGCATACCAGGAGGCTTCCAGACCCCTGGTCATCCTGAAGCTACCAGCAATAACAGGACTAGGAACCACGAAGGCCCCAGCGTTCAGGGATAGTGGTTGCCAAGGAAAAGTCCTACTACCAAGCGGTCAGGTGAGAAAGCAACACAACATAGAAGCTAGGCCAAGTTCTAGGCTGGCTAGAAGCTTAGAGAAAGGAAGACATGGATCAGGAGGCCTTATACCCGCTCACTGGGGAGAGTCCTGAAATGCACCTTTCCTAGCAAGTACCCTGGACCATACCTGCCGTTACACCAGTAAAGGTACTGAAGCGAATCCCCTGTGTGCGTGTCCGTCATTCCCCCTGACCCGACTGAGCCATCTCTCACCTGCATCCCTTTCATCAACCCTGCCCCGGGGGCCTGCTCCGCCTGTGGGGAGCAGAAGCTTCCCAGCTGCCATCCCATCACCCCTGAGGTCTGCAGCAGCGCTGGTAACTATTACCAGAAACCACAGGTGGTGTCACGAGACAAACTGTTAACAAAAACACTAAAACCGCATTTAAAGAGTGACCCAGAGGAAGGGCCCGGGAGCCGACTGCCATGATATCCTGCAAAGAAGGTAAAGGCCCGGGTACCGAGTCTCCCCCATATCCCCCTGGGCGAGTCATCACCATTAAGGTCTAATGGGTTATTTGTAAATCATATTGTAAGAAATAGACCTTAATAGCGATTTATTGGTTTCAAATTAAAGGAGTTGTCCGCCATTGGTGATTTCTTTCTTTACTTATATGAGACTAAAAATCATTTTTGCAATTGAGTGTCATTAAAAATGTTGCACTGTTTTGTTTTTACAGGCTCTATATTTTGTTGCAAATTTAACTTTAATGTGGTCTATGGTTATAAATCAGCTACATTGAACTTACAAAAAGATGAATAAACGAGTTACAAACTCCCCATTAGATCGTTATAGCAGGCTCATTGACAGATTCTTAGATAACTAATTTAACAACAACAGCCAGCAATAGACAGTGCAACACAGAAGCTTCAGAAGGCAAACGGTGCAAAATTTTAAACTAAACCCAATTACAATTATTATTTTCAGCCCACAATACATGCATTTAAGGAAAAAAATGTCCCGAAAGGTGGACAAACCCTTTAGGTTTGGTATTCTGCTGGACTTTGAGGCTCGTTATTGTGTCTGTGCCAAGGCCTAGACTGAAAAGAATAATTCAAGAATACAGTATATCATGACTCTAGGGGAATAATTAGTGCAAAGTTGTACATGAATGTTAAACTTTTGATGGACAATAGAGCTGTTCTCAGGAGAACTGAAACTGAATATCAAGGGTTAACCATATAATTACATATCAGCCAGGAAAACTCAGAGGATGCGAATATCTCACTGCATTAAAGTCATATTCCATGTCATTAATATTGCATTGGATTGTAAGAGTTCTCAAATTTATCACATATATTTCTCTGTAGACTACATAATCATCATTATTAGGTGATGATGTTAGGTTGCTAAATAAGTAATTTATAAAAAATATGAATTTTATATTCACATTTTTTTAAGACCCCGATAATTATATTTTTGAATCATAACAAAAAAAAAAGCATGCGCTCAAATAACACTTTATAAAACGATTTAACAAGCAATATATTCAAAGAAAAAAACGATGTAATTATTAAAAGAGAATGAAAACTAAAAAACAGAATAATTATATGTATTGTTCAAGTTGAGAGTCTTGGTAACATAATCAAGGGAAATATGGCATGTATTAAAACTGGATTTATGTCTCAAGGATACCATTGCATCAAGTAAATGATGTTATGTTTACCAAAAAGCAAGTTCATGTTCTAGGAATATCATCTTCTACAGACAATGGCTATAACAATCTGTGCCGGCCGCTAGTCCTCTTCAGAGATGAACAAGCTGTGTTACTATCTCAATTTCAGAACAAAGTGTGTACTATTGACCTAATAGTTGATAGATAAGGTTCAAAAATGCACGGCTACTTTCTGGTTGGCTTCTTACAATTTAACTGGGTATTCTGGTTATAAAGTGGATTTTTTTTACCATGTGGTAGCGCATGTGAGTTCTCGTTTTTGTGCAGTCCAATTGGCCCAGCCACTATCACCCTAATCTTTATGTACTCGGAGATGGACCTGGTTGGGTATAAGTGTTTTTATTTTAACGGGGGAAAACATTCAGATTGAGAAGGGGTTGTCTTAATAATGGACAACCCCTTTAACAGCTGGATGCGTAGTGCTTATGACTTTTTAGCCTCCAGCCCATCCGTCCGGGTAGAAAAATACCTATGTACACTAGAACATGCAACATTGGTCCATGCGCTGTTTGTGTGTGGTCCGCCGTGCTGCGGACCGAAAATAGGCACATGACCTTATACTGTATATATCTGCTTCGGGGACCTGTCTGGTGCCCATATAATAATTAATCTTTACATCTAGTTTTCTTGTTTGTTTCAGCCTTGATCTCTTTCAACTCTTCTGGTTTGCCTTCTGACATTGGATTTGACTGACAGTTGTTGGGTTTGTGCTTTGTACCTTGTGACTTGATATGGTCTTGCCTATGATTCTGGAGTCTCATAGAGAATGAATGGAGCAGTAGTGCAAATATCTGGACAGCGCTCCATTCAGACAGGGCTGTGAAAAGTCCTGTTCTCAGGATCAGTAGGGGTTCAAGGGATTGGACCACCACCGATCAGCAAGTTAACACCTCTCCTATGGGTAGATGATAACTTCTAACAATTGCTTTAAATAACTGTTAAATAACCCTTAAAACCGACAAGCACTTGATTGCACTTCTTTATTGAATTATTCGTAAATTTAGCAATCTCAAACAGTGAAGGGGTTAAACTGCAGGGATCAAAGATAGTCCTGATTGTTGTAGTAAGAGATGTGTGCCAGCTGTGCAATACAATGGCCAGCACCCACATTGTGTGGAGCTGATCCTGCTACACAAACCAGCAACATCCAACATGTACGTCACATTTCGGAAAGAAATTAAAGTACCCACAAAGCTATGATCCTACTCTGTGCTCCATATGAAAGGCACAGCAATAGACAGGGGCGGACACACCTCTAGTGCAACCTGTGCGGTCGCACAAGGGCCAAGAGGTAAGGGGGCCCTTTTACCACTTCCAAGGAAGGTGGAATTGTGCATTATGATGAGCTATTGGGCTGCAAAGGGTCCATATATTGTTCTTGCACACGGGCCCTTTTCTGTTTGTGTCCACCTGTGGCGATAGGGCAATGAATGGATTAATAAATAATGACAGAAAAAATACTGAAAAACTTCCGTGAGATAAGTCCATCAATCATAGAAAGGTGTAGCTCCAGCGTTCCTGCACGATTCCCATCCTCCTCTCCCCCGGCAGGGACGCCGACTCACTCACCGCCCTAGCCCTCGGCCTGCGCTTCCTCCTGCTGCTGAGGTATCCCGGGGTCTGGCAGATCCCCCGACACTGCGCTTAGGGCGCTCGCTTAGGGCGCTCCCAGTTTCTTAAAGAGACAGCGCGCACTGTCCTAAAGTGTTCCCTGCCGAAGGCAGGGAGACACTTATTATTTAAGGCACCTCCACCTCTGGGAGGTGCCTGAGCAATGTGTTCTGTCAGTTTGTCTGCACGTTTGCTAGTTGTCAGGTTCCCTGTTCCTGCCTGTTTATGCCTGTACCTGCCAGTACCTACCAGCACCTGCTGTGACTTCCTGTATACCAGCCGTGCATGCCAGCATCTGACAAGCCTTTCTATATACCAACCATGCCTGCCAGCATCTGACAAGCCTTTCTATATACCAACCATGCCTGCCAGCATCTGCCGTACCTTCCTGTATGCCAGTCATGCCTGCCTGCACCTGCCGTACCTTCCTGTATACCAGCTGTGCCTGCCAGCACCTGCCGTGCCCTCCTGTATCCCAACCATGCCTGCCAGCACCTACCGTGCCTTCCTGTATACTAGCCGTGCATGCCAGCACCTGCCATGCCTTCCTGTATACAGCCGTGCCTGCCAGCAGCTGCCGTGCCTTCCTGTACAGCAGTTGTGCCTGGCTTCACCTGCCGTGCCTTCCTGTATGCCAGCCATGCCTGCCAGCAGCTGCCGTGCCTTCCTGTATACCAGCCGTGCCTGACTGAACTGCTGTGCCTTCCTGTATACCAGCCGTGCCGGCTTGAACTGCTGTGCCTTCCTGTATACCAGCCATGCCTGCCTGAACTGCTGTGCCTTCCTGTATACCAGTCGTACCTGCAAGCATCTGCCGTGCCCTCCTGTATTCCAGCCATGCCTGCCTGCACCTGCTGTGCCTTCCTGTATACCAGCCGTGTCTGCCAGCACCTGCCGTGCCTTCCTGTATACCAGCCGTGCCTGCCAGCAATTGCTGTGCCTTCCTATATGTATACCAGCCATGCCTGCCTGAACCTGCCGTGCCTTCCTGTATACCAGTCATACCTGCTAGCACCTACCGTGTCTTCCTGTATACCAGCTGTGCCTACCTGAACTTTCTGTGCCTCCCAGCATACCAGCCGTGCCTGCCAGCAGCTGCGGTGCTTTCCTGTATACCAGCTGTGCCTGCCTGAACCTGCTGTGCCTTCTTGTATACCAGTCGTACCTGCCAGCACCTGCCGTGCCTTCCTATATACCAGCCTGCAATTGCCGTGCCTTCCTGTATACCAGCCGTGCCTGGCAGCACCAGCCGTGCCTTAATGTTTATCAGTCGTGCCTGCCTGTACCTGCCATGCTCACCCATTCCTGGCCGTTCCAGCATCCTACCCCTTTGGGGGTCAGCTGCCGTGTGTCTGAGGTCAGTCCTGGAGAAGCACCTGGTGTCCATCTGGAGCTAAATCTAACCACAGTATCACGGGTTCTAGCAAAGATTCAGGTGTTCGCCTAGTCACGCCCCTCCAGGCTCTCCTTGGTCAACGGCACAGTGGTTCCCCTACCACATACATTACAAAAGGTATGGTCCAATTTGCCCTTTCGAGGTGCACGGCATGCCATGCGGGTGGACCAAATGTTATATTTTTTGTAAAGTCCCTTCAGGAGACTGATCTTTTAGAAAAGAAAAAAAATCATCTTGACCACACTCAGCGGTTGGATTGTTATAAGAAACAAACCTTGTGGCACAGTGCTGTAAATCATATTCTTCCAATGTGACTGGGATTAAAATTGTCCTGTTGGGAAGGTTTGACAGATAAGTGAGTTTTGATTGGTTTGCTAATATTAGCAAAATATCTTCCTTATTCTAACATAGACAAGTTATCTATATGTGTTTATAAGCAAATGTGAAAAATAAAATATATGACCCTCGTGATCCAGTGCCGAAACTAAATTCTTGTGTTGAACTTACTGCTGCTGCTTTTCAGGAAATATTTAACAACATTAACTGTGGTTTGTTAACTTGAACTTTGGAAATGACTAATAGAAAAAAAAAGAATAATCCTTGTACTAAACACCTCAAGTCACATCTCACAGAAGCATATTACTTTGCTCAGCATTTTTAGCAACCATTACTCTGCAAGTTTCATTGCTATATGAATTCCTGTACAGGCCGGTTTTTAACCTTTCAAAACAAATGGGCTTATTTTGGATGCTCCACAAAGCAGAAAAAAAACCATCTAAACTAAATCCAGTATACATACTGTATATATACAGTACAGACCAAAAGTTTGGACACACCTTCTCATTTAAAGATTTTCCTGTATTTTCATGACTATGAAAATTGTACATTTACACTGAAGGCATCAAAACTATGAATTAACACATGTGGAATTATATACTTAACAAAAAAGTGTGAAACAACTGAAAATATGTCTTATATTCTAGCACTTGTTGGCCCTTTTGCCTTCACTCTGCGGTCCAGCTCACCCCAAACCATCTCAATTGGGTTCCGGTCTGGTGACTGTGAAGGCCAGGTCATCTGGCGTAGCACCCCATCACTCTCCTTCTTGGTCAAATAGCCCTTACACAGCCTGGAGTTGCATTTGGGGTCATTGTCCTGTTGAAAAATAAATGATGGTCCAACTAAACGCAAACCGGATGGAATAGCATGCCGCTGCAAGATGCTGTGGTAGCCATGCTGGTTCAGTATGCCTTCAATTTTGAATAAACCCCCAACAGTGTCACCAGCAAAGCACCCCCACACCATCACTCCTCCTCCTCCATGCTTCACGGTGGGAACCAGGCATGTAGAGTCCATCCGTTCACCTTTTCTGCGTCGCACAAAGACACGGTGGTTGGAACCAAAGATCTCAAATTTGGACTCATCAGACCAAAGCACAGATTTCCACTGGTCTAATGTCCATTCCTTGTGTTCTTTAGCCCAAACAAGTCTCTTCTGCTTGTTACCTGTCCTTAGCAGTGGTTTCCTAGCAGCTTTTTTACCATGAAGGCCTGCTGCACAAAGTCTCCTCTTAACAGTTGTTGTAGAGATGTGTCTGCTGCTAGAACTCTGTGTGGCATTGACCTGGTCTCTAATCTGAGCTGCTGTTAACCTGCGATTTCTGAGGCTGGTGACTCAGATAAACTTATGGTGACTCTTGGTCTTCCTTTCCTGGGGCGGTCCACATGTGAGCCAATTTCTTTGTAGTGCTTGATGGTTTTATCAACTGCACTTGGTGACACTTTCAAAGTTTTCCCAATTTTTCGGACTGACTGACCTTCATTTCTTAAAGTAATGATGGCCACTCATTTTTCTTTACTTAGCTGCTTTTTTCTTGCCATAATACAAATTCTAACCGTCTATTCAGTAGGACTATCAGCTGTGTATCCACCTGATTTCTACACAACACAACTGATGGTCCCAACCCCATTTATAAGGCAAGAAATCCCACTTATTAAACCTGACAGGGCACACCAGTGAAGTGAAAACCATTTCCGGTGACTACCTCTTGAAGCTCATCAAGAGAATGCCAAGAGTGTGCAAAGCAGTCATCAAAGCAAAAGGTGGCTACTTTGAAGAACCTAGAATATAAGACATATTTTCAGTTGTTTCACACTTTTTTGTTAAGTATATAATTCCACATGTGTTAATTCATAGTTTTGATGCCTTCAGTGTGAATGTACAATTTTCAAAGTCATGAAAATACAGAAAAATCTTTAAATGAGAAGGTGTGTCCAAACTTTTGGTCTGTACTGTATATACTGTATATACGGTATATATATTAGGTTATTTCCATGTCTCATGAAGCAGACACAAAGTATATACACTATTATGGACCGAAACATCACCACTATTTTGGTGTGCTGCTTCCGGATGCCTTTTGTATATGGATGGCTTGGTCGTTGCTTGGGAGGCTTGGCACTCACATCACTCTCTGGTGCTGCTACAATTTTTCTAATATATATACAGTACAGACCCAAAGTTTGGACACACCTTCTCATTTAAAGATTTTTCTGTATTTTCTTGACTATGAAAATTGTACATTCACACTGAAGGCATCAAAACTATGAATTAACACATGTGGAATTATATACTTAACAAAAAAGTGTGAAACAACTGAAAATATGTCTTATATTCCAAGTTCTTCAAAGTAGCCACCTTTTGCTTTGATGACTGCTTTGCACACTCTTGGCATTCTCTTGATGAGCTTCAAGAGGTAGTCACCGGAAATGGTCTTCCAACAATCTTGAAGGAGTTCCCAGAGATGCTTAGCACTCGTTGGCCCTTTTGCCTTCACTCTGCGGTCCAGCTCACCCCAAAACATCTCGATTGGGTTCAGGTCTGGTGACTGTGGAGGCCAGGTCATCTGGCGTAGCACCCCATCACTCTACCTCTTGGTCAAATAGCCCGTATACAGCCTGGAGGTGGGTTTGGGGTCATTGTCCTGTTGAAAAATAAGTTATGGTCCAACTAAACGCAAACCGGATGGAATAGCATGCCACTGCAAGATGCTGTGGTAGCCATGCTGGTTCAGTATGTCTTCAATTTTGAATAAATCCCCAACAGTGTCACCAGCAAAGCACCCCCACACCATCACACCACCTCCTCCATGCTTCATGGTGGGAACCAGGAATGTAGAGTCCATCCGTTCACCTTTTCTGCTTCGCACAAAGACACGGTGGTTGGAATCAAAGATCTCAAATTTGGACTCATCAGACGAAAGCACAGATTTCCACTGGTCTAATGTCCATTCCTTGTGTTCTTTAGTCCAAACAAGTCTCTTCTGCTTGTTGCCTGTCCTTAGCAGTGGTTTCCTAGCAGCTATTTTACCATGAAGGCCTGCTGCACAAAGTCTCCTCTTAACAGTTGTTGAAGAGATGTGTCTGCTGCTAGAACTCTGTGTGGCATTGACCTGGTCTCTAATCTGAGCTGCTGTTAACCTGCGATTTCTGAGGCTGGTGACTTGGATAAAGTTATCCTCAGAAGCAGAGGTGACTCTTGGTCTTCCTTTCCTGGGGCAGTCCTCATGTGAGCCAGTTTCTTTGTAGCGCTTGATGGTTTTGGCAACTGCACTTGGGGACACTTTCAAAGTTTTCCCAATTTTTCGCACTGACTGACCTTCATTTCTTAAGGTAATGATGGCCACTCGTTTTTCTTTACTTAGAATTTGTATTACGGCAAGAAAAAAGCAGCTAACAGTCTATTCAGTAGGACTATCAGCTGTGTATCCACCTGACTTCTGCACAACACAACTGATGGTCCCAACAACATTTATAAGGCAAGAAATCCCACTTATTAAACCTGACAGGGCACACCTATGAAGTGAAAACCATTTCCGGTGACTACCTCTTGAAGCTCATCAAGAGAATGCTAAGAGTGTGCAAAGCAGTCATCAAAGCAAAAGGTGGCTACTTTGAAGAACCAAGAATATAAGACATATTTTCAGTTGTTTCACACTTTTTTGTTAAGTATATAATTCCACATGTGTTAATTCATGGTTTTGATGCCTTCAGTGTGAATGTACAATTTTCATAGTCAAGAAAATACAGAAAAATCTTTAAATGAGAAGGTGTGTCCAAACTTTTGGTCTGTACTGTACATATATGTATATACACTACCGTTCAAAAGTTTGGGGTCACCCAGACAATTTTGTGTTTTCCATGAAAACTCATACTTTTATTTATCAAATGAGTTGCAAAATGAATAGAAAATATAGTCCAGACATTGACAATGTTAGAAATAATGATTTTTATTTGAAAGAATAATTTTCTCCTTCAAACTTTGCTTTCGTCAAATAATGCTCCCTTTGCAGCAATCACAGCATTGCACACCTTTGGCATTCTAGCTGTTAATTTGCTGAGGTAATCTTGAGACATTTCACCCCATGCTTCCTGAAGCCCCTCTCACAAGTTGGATTGGCTTGATGGGCACTTTTTGCGTACCATACGGTCAAGCTGCTCCCACAACAGCTCAATGGGGTTGAGATCTGGTGACTGCGCTGGCCACTCCATTACAGATAGAATACCAGCTGCCTGCTTCTTCCCTAAATAGTTCATGCATAATTTGTAGTGATGAGCGGGTATGTTTTGTTAACCCTTTCGCCGAGATACTCGGCCGAGCACCGAGTATTTATAGCGTGCTCGAGCTTTAAATTTCAGCGCTCAGTGAACATGATTTGCGACTATTTGACAGATTTAATACATGTGAGGAATGCCTGTTTTTACAGCATTCCTCACATGTATTAAATCTTTCAAACAGTCACAAATCATGTTCACGGAGCGACGAAAACTTAAAGCCCGAGCAAGATATAAATACTCGGTGCTCACCTGAGTATACTCGGCGAAAGGGTTAACAAAACATACTTGCTCATCACTAATAATTTGGAGTAGTGATGAGCGAGCACTAAAATGCTCGGGTACTCGTTGCTCGGGTTAAGCAAATTGGAATACTCGGGTGCTCGACGAGCAACGAGCCCAATGTAAGTCTATGGGAAACTCGAGCATTTTTCAGGCGGCTCCCCCCGGCGGTCTGCAGAGGGCCTAAAAATTTCCCAAATCGATGAGAACAGTGCTCAAATGACATGAGGACAGCATGGGGAAGACCCCTGGAAGCATTTCTGACTCCCAGGTCACTTCTGTCCACAACATTGTCAGAGGTATTACGCCACTTTTACGGACTCACAATAAAACATACCAAGACGAAACCAATATGGATTTTCTTGGGAAATATGTTAAGGAACATCCTTTCCATGACATGTACAATGTATATAAAGCAAAATAAACAACCAAAAACAAAAATACTCCTTCACACCTTGGGCTTTGTTCACACGTAGCGTTTTTGATGCGTTTTTGCACTTTTGCATTGCTTTCAACCAAGACAAATGCATTCATCATGAAATTTCATTTTAACATTTTACAACCTTATCTGGCCATGTGGTGTGTGACACATCATCAGACACATGCATACAGTGCTGAAAAGTCATGGGAACAGCATGGGGAAGACCTCTGGAAGCATCTCTGACTCCCAGGTCACTGCCTAAAAGTGTGCCCATCATAAGTGATCCTTGGTGCATGCGAAGATGCCTCCCACCATGAACCTGTCGTTGCAGACTTGCAACAATCACCGTCCACGTCCTTGTCCCAGTGCAGCGTTCAATTGTCCCTACCCCATTCCTTGGAATGCAAGCGCAAGTATGCAGGCAGCCAGCCACCCACCCACAGGCTGCAATACTATACTGCCAAATTTTTGACAGCTGCTTGCACTTGAAATGTGGCCTTTTAGGCTCGTGGAGGCGGAAGCTTTTCATAACCTCATGCCGGGGGCAGCCGGGTGTCCATACTCAGTCCCCAGCCGCCACTATATTTCCCGGTATCGCCTCCGCCTTCCACAAGCACAGGTGCAACAACATTACCCGTGCCCTCCCCAGTGCACTTACTGGGAAGGACCGCCTAACCACAAACACGTGGACAGGTGAATGTGGCCAGGGACGGTACAGAGACAGTCCACAACTTTTTTTGCTGACAGTTGTATTTAGCTCGGTGAAAGGACTGGCATAGAGGGCAACCCTATTTACCCTCCGTGTCATTTCTCACAGGAAGTCCTGTAAAGCTGCTTTCACTTGAAATGTGGCCTTTTAGGCTAGTGGAGGCATAAGCTTTACACAACTACATGCCTCGTGTTCATACTCGGTCCCCAGCCGTCACTATTTCTCCCGGTGTTGTCTCCGTCTTCTACAAGCGCGGGTCCCTGAACATTACTGCTGGTACTTTTCTGTGGGAATTTGCTTGCCTCCTACCAGCCTGGAATATTTCCAGCAAACTATGGTACGACGCCATGGTATTAGCACTGCCCCCAGTACCAGTAGCGAAGCCATCCCCAATTTCCTTCTCAGGAATTTTATTTGGTAGACTGAGTGGCTGCCCAAATACATTTTCTCACAAAGGAGCTGAAGATAGAGTGGCAGTAGTTGCCAGTTTCTCCAGCCTGTTAGATATTAGAGGGTGAATGGCAGCACATTGGATCAGTGGTTAGCACTGAAGTCTTGCAGCGCTGGGATCCTGGGTTCAAATCCCAGCAAGGACAACATCTGCAAGGACAATATCTGCAAGGACTTTGTATGTTCTCCCAGTGTTTGCGTGTGTTTCCTCCTCAGTAAAAAAGCAGCCATAGAGTGTCCGGGAACCTTTCCACACACTTTTCTTAGCCAGGACTGCTTCTTGGCAGGGTTGGACGGTCCCACCAGAGAATCCTCTGGTGTGCCTTGGCTTCTACCTCAGGAGAGTTCATGATAGCGCTAACTTTGCAGCTGCTATGGGGCTCTTGAGCGGGGTAGAACGGTTAGCCCTCAGAATCAAATCCTCTGGTGGGCACAATGTTTTTCAATCTGAAACAGCTTCTCAGTGGGAGTTGTATTTCGCCACAGCCATATTCTTTAACTCGGTGAAAGGACTGGCATAGAGGGAAACTGTATCTACCCCGGCTGTCATTTCTCCGTCATCAGGTTCCGCCCATTGTCACACACATGCCTGGCTGTATGTTCAGCGGTGAGAGCCACAGATCAGGTGTAGTATCGGCGTCTCTGCCCCCTGACAGGCAGAGACGCCGTCCCTCTTACCACCGCGCTCCCCGCTCGGCATCCCCCGGTGCTCCTGCTGCTGCTGGCGCGCGCAGCTTTTCCGGACACTGTGGTTAGGGCGCGTGCGCGGTCTGCCTCCCTCTCCCTCCCTCTTAAAGGGGCCACGCGCCGTCCTAAGGAGTCCCCGGCCAATGGCTGGAGGACCTCCCATATAAAAGGCACCTCCTCCAAAATGGAGGTGCCCGTGCAAGGTTGTAGCTTTGTTTCCTAAACTCTGCTTCAGCCCTCAGGTCCCGCTGCTAGCTTGTCTGACTACCAGTCCAGTCCGCCAGCCTGACTACCAGTCCAGTCGCCCAGCCTGACTACCAATCCAGTCCGCCAGCCTGACTACCAGTCCAGTCCGCCAGCCTGACTACCAGTCCTGTCCGCCAGCCTGACTACCAGTCCCGTCCGCCAGCCTGACTACCAGTCCAGTCCGCCAGCCTGACTACCAGTCCTGTCCGCCAGCTTGTCTACTCTCCAGCCCGACAGTCTCTCTACAGTCCAGTCCGCCAATCTGTCTATGGGCTCTGCCCGCCTGCTTACCTGGAAGCACCTGCCTGTTACCTGCCGTGCCTACCAGCCAGCCTACCTGGAGGTTCCTGCTTGTTACCTGCCCTGTCTGCCAGTCCGTCTACCCGGATCACCCGTCAGCCTGCTTGCCGTGCTCATCTGCTGTACCGGTCAGTCCCTGCCTTCTGACCTGTGGGAGTCACCTGCTCTCATACAAGGTCTGGCCCAGAGTAGCACCTGGTCCCTCTGCTCGGTCCTTCCCTGGTCAAGGAGTCGATTGAGCCGCCGTACGACCTTGGTCAGTTCGAGTTGATACCTAGTTACGCCCCTCTGGTCCCTCCTTGCACTGCAGCACAGAGGTTCCACCACCCGGATCCGTAACATCAGGCTGCTGTGTTACAGCTTTCAACAACTCTGCAGCGCTGGGCGGTTTGTCAATTAGGCAGTAAGCATGTTATCTTCAGCACAGCATGTTGCCGCTTGGCCAAGGCAGTGCTGCAGTGCTGTCAGCTTGTGAATGATGTGGTCATTTCGGAGATGGAGGAGGAGGTGCATGAGCTGAACAATGTGATTACATTGTTGTTAAATTGGTGACCCTGTTTTTTATACTAAAGAAAGATCTTATTGTTTTGATTTTTTTACGTTATTTTTTAAGACAAATGCATTCACTGGGAAATGTCATTTTAACATTTTACAACCTTATCTGGTGGCAATGTGGTGTGTGACACATCATCAGACACATCCTGTTTTATTTATGATGGAGGGACTCTGAAAGTCATAAAGCCTATTTTTATAGGGACATCATACGGCCCTTACTATTCTTAAAAGGCCAGCAGTCGGCCCTAGCTATTGTTAGAGAGCCATCAGCCGGCTATGCTTTGTTGTTCCCATTATTAACAAGTGGGTATCCTATACTGTTATTGTATAACCAGTGACTGCAAGGGCTGCCAAAAATTTGGACGCAACCCAATATCCCTTTGAAGAGACATAGTGGAGGGTCTCAGTAAAAAAAATGTTCCCATTATAAAGGAGTGGGTCTCCTATAGTGGTAATGCCCATGCTTTGACTGCAAGGGCTGCCAAAATTTGGGAAAAACCCCACTAAGAATTTAAATACACATAGAGCAGGGCCACAGTAACAAGGTACGACATGTTCCCATTAGAAAGGAATGGGTCTGCTATAGAGTTATAGGGTATGCTGTGAGTCCAACGGCTGACAATTTTAGGAAAAACCCCACTAAGAATTTAAAGACACACAGAGCAGGGCCACAGTAACAAGGTACGACATGTTCCCATTAGAAAGGAGAGAGTCTGCTATACAGTTATAGGGTATGCAGTGAGTCCAACGGCTGACAATTTTAGGAAAAACCCCACTAAGAATTTAAAGACACAGAGCAGGGCCACAGTAACGACAAATTCCCATTAGAAAGGAGAGAGTCTCCCATAGTGTTGGCCTATGCAGTGAATGCAAGGGCTGACAAAAATTTGGAGGCTCTTCAATGGAAGAGACGTGGAGGAGGGCCTCATAAAAAAATGTTCCCATTAGAAAGGAGCAGGCCTCCTATACTTGTAATGCCCATGCTCTAAGTGTATGGACTGACAAACATTTACCCCTGGGGGGTATACATGAACATACTGTATAAATTTTTTTTTTTACGGGCATCATAAACACCCTTTAAAAAAATTAGGTGGGTGTTGCATCACGGACCACGGTCACCCTGGTGATACTGTGGTGGAGGGTGAGGAGAAGCAGGAGGACAAGAGCAAATAGCCAAAATCAGGAAGCGTATACCCATGTGTGGGAGTGAAAAGGTGCTTGGGAATACACCTCCCAAGAAAAGACACTGGATTGGAGTTTATGTTACGCTGCTATCATTCAGTGGTGTTGAGAAATCTGGACCAATCCAGCCCTTGTTCATTTTCATAAGAGTCAGCCTGTCAGCATTTTCAGTTGGCAGGCGGATGCGCCTATGAGTTATAATACCACCAGCAGCACTAAAAACCCGCTCTGATAAAACACTGGCGGCAGGGCAGGCCAGGACCTCCAAGGCATAGAGAGCCAGTTCATTCCTCGTATTCAGCTTGGATACCCAATAATTATAAGGCACAGCGGAATCACGGAGGACGTTAGTACGGCTGGCAAGGTACTCCCTCAGCATCTTCCCAAACTTTGCACTCCTTGTGAGAGTACCCCGCGCCTCCGGGCCTGTCCGATGGGAGAGTCTGAGAAAACTCTCCCAGAACTTTGACAGTGTTCCCCTGCCTCTGCAGGATTGAAGTTGTGTCTCTCTCGCCTGTACTCTTTGGTTGTCGAACGAAGTGTGCCCTCTGCCGCCAGCGTTTTCAGATGGGAATTTTTTTAACAGTTCCGCAACAAGGGCCTTCTGGTACAGCCCCATTTTTGTAGACCTGTCTGCCTCAGGAATAAGAGATATAAAGTTCTTCTTGTAGCGTGGGTCTAGAAGTGTCACCATCAAGTAATGACTGTCACCCAAAATTTTGAGAATGCGAGGGTCATGGGAAAGGCAGAGTAACATAAACTCGGCCATGTTTGCCAGACTACTAACAGGCAAGACTTCCGTGTCCTCATCAAGAGGATGACTGACCATGCTCTCCTCCTCCTCCTCCTGCTCTCTGTCCTCTGGCCATCCACTCTGAACAGACGGTATGACAGCTGTGCAGGTAGTACCGTCTATAGTGCATGAAACTAGCTCCTGTCCTTCCTCCTCTTCCTCTTCCTCATTGTCACCCAATCCACGTTGGGATGAGATGAGGCTTGGCTGTGTATAATCACCCAGTATGGTTCCTTGCACCATCTCATCGTGCTCCGTCAGCAATGCATCCTCTTTGATTGTGAGCAGAGAGCGTTTCAGAAGACAGAGAAGCAGGATGGTGACGCTAATTATGGCATCGTCGCCGCTCACCATCTTGGTGGAGTGCTCAAAGTTTTGGAGGATGGTACATATGTCTGACATCCATGTCCACTCCTGAGGTCTTATGTGTGGAGTCTGAACTGAATACCAACGGCCTTGTTGATGCTGGTACTCAACAACTGCCCTCTTCTGCTCACAAATCCTTCCCAACATCTGCAGTGTAGAGTTCCAACGTGTGGGGACATCACACACCAGTCTGTGAGCTGGAAGCTGCAAACGCTGCTGAAACACTGCAAGAGCGGCGGAAGCTGTAGCTGACTTTCTAAAATGAGCACACAGGCGGTATACTTTAACAAGTAGATCCGGCAGCTCCGGGTAAGATTTGAGAAACTGCTGAACCACGAGGTTAAGCACATGGGCCAGGCATGGTACGTGTGTGAGCTCGCCTCGCCACAGAGCCGCCACCAGGTTCGGGCCATTGTCACACACGACCATGCCTGGCTGTAGGTTCAGCGGTGTGAGCCACAGATCTGCCTGCTCTTTCAGAGCTGTCCACAACTCTTCAGCATTGTGCGTTTTTTCATCTAAGCATATTAACTTCAGCACAGCCTGTTGCCGCTTGGCCGAGGCATTGCTGCAGTGCTTCCAGCTTGTGACTGATGTGGTCATTTCGGAGATGGAGGCTGAAGAGGAGGAGGAGGCTGAGGAGGATGAGGTGCAGGAGCTGTAGACCGTGGGGGCAACCCTGATTGACCTAGGGCTCGCAATCCTTGGCGTCGGGAGGACGTGTTCCGTCCCAAGGTCCGACTGGGTCCCGGCTTCCACTATGTTAACCCAGTGTGCCATCAGCGAGATGTACCATCCCTGCCCACAAGCACTTGTCCACGTGTCCGTGGTTAGGTGGACTTTACCTGTAACTGCGTTGTTGAGAGCACAGCTAATGTTTTGGGACACGTGCTTGTGTAATGCGGGGACAGCACACTGGGAGAAATAGTGGCGGCTGGGGACCGAGTACCGAGGGACGGCCGCCACCATCAGGTTGTGGAATGCTTCTGTCTCCACGAGCCTAAAAGGCAACATTTCGAGCGCAAGCAGTCATGAAATGTGAGGGTTTAGTAGTGTGGCCTGTGGGGCGTTGGCTGCATATTTGCGCTTGCGTTCCAAGGACTGGGGTACGGACAACTGAACGCTGCGCTGGGACAAGGACATGGACGTGCTTCCTGATGCTGCTACTTGAGAGTGTGCAATGACAGGCGCAGGGCAGGAGGCATCTTCGCATGCACCATGGACAGGGGATTGGCTTGCTTTCACAACAGCGGAAGAAGCAATGGTGCCACCTGCAGACACTGTTCCTGGACCCTGGGGTTCGGCCCACAAAATCGGGTGCTTTGCTGCCATGTGCCTGATCACGCTGGTGATGGTCAGGCTGGTCGTTTTGCCACCCCTGCTGATGCTGGCCTGGCAGGTGTTGCAAATGGCCTTTTTGGGGTTATCGGCCGAGTCTTTAAAACACAACCAGACTCGGGAAAACCTAACAGTTGTACTGGCAACTTCCTTCGTGTTGGTGTTACGGGGAATGGTTGCCTGCCTTCTGTCTGCGGCCACCACACTGCTTCTTCCTGCCAGTTGGGGTGCTCTGCCTCCCTCCCCCTGTGTGCTGCTGTCCTCGCTCTGCATGTCCTCCTGCCAGGTTGGGTCAGTTACTATATCATCCACCACCTCGTCTTCCACTTCCGCACCCTGGTCCTCCTCCTGACTTTCTGGCAATTGTGTCTCATCATCGTCCACCTCTTGTGACACTTTCCCACCGTCGCCTTCGTGTGACCGTAGCTGCTCAGATATTTGGGCATCGCTACACGCGATCTCCTCTTGCCCCGCTTCAAGTAGACTGGGCGAGAGGCCCGAATCTATAAATGGAAAAGTGAACAGTTCTTCAGAGTGTCCAAGTGTGGGATCAGTTGTCTCTGGGTACTCGGCATGGTGGGAGGAAGGAGGATCAGGGTGAGGAATATGCGGTCCAGACTCACGGCTACTGAGACTTGACCGTGTGGAAGACAGGGTGGTGGTGGTGGTGGCTAAGTGACTGGAAGCATCATCCACTATCCAACCAACAACCTTTTGACACTGTTCTGGGTTCAATAGTGGTGTGTTGCGGTCCCCTAGAAATTGGGACAGGAAGGTCAGGCGAGAAGATGTGGGTGTTTGTTGTGGCACAATTTCGGCTTGCCCACGGCCTTGTCCTAGGCCTCTGCATGCACCATTGCCATCACGTCCAGTTTTCCATCCTTTGCCACATGCCTTGCCCATTTTAAATGGAAGACAGTATCTTCCACGCTCACTACAAATGACTGAGTTTGGAGTGAATTTATATGTGATCCATGGGACGGAGAAAACAGAGCTTTAAATACCTGACCTGTAGGTAAGTAGTTTGACCAGCAAACTGCTGTGAATTGCTTCACTGACACACTGAAAGAAATTTTTAATGGAGGCCAGAAATGGCAGTATTTTCTGACAACGTATATGTAATCCGTGTGACGGAGAAAACACAGTTTTAAATACCAGGCCTGTAGGTAACTGTTTTGAACAGCAAACCAGTGTCAAAAACTTTGCTGACACACTGAAAATTTTTTTTAATGGAGGCCAGAAATGGCAGTATTTTCTGAAAACGTATGTGTGATCCGTGTGACGGAGAAAACACAGTTTTACATAGATGGATTTTTAGCGCTGTAATATGGAAAGGACCTGGCTGTATTCTGCAGTGCCAACAAGCAAATGGAGCAGAAAAACCGTGTTCTCTGGATTGATTTTGAAACAAATAATGAGGATTAAGATGCAAAAAAAATTATTCCTGGCCCCTGAGACCTGGGCCTATTTTGAATTTTCTATTTAGAAATATCTAACAGCAGTAGCCGACAGAACTGGAATGGAGCCTCTTGTGCTATATGCACTGCAGTCTGCTATATACACCACCTGCCTATACACCCTGCCTGCCTGATATCTCTGCAGATGGATTAGTCCTCAGAAGGACTGTTTGTTAAGATGGATATGTGTAATGTATGGTTTTTCTCTCTACACTAAATAATACACGATCAAATCTCTCCCTGACACAGCAGCAGCTCTCCCTACACTGTCTGATCCGGAATGACTGTGACGAGCATGGCGGCGCCAGGTCTTATATAGACCTGATGACGCTGTGCAGCCAGCCAATCACTGTAATGCCCACAACCAACATGGCTACGGCATTACAGTGCATGGCAGGCAATCTCTGCATGTTCATTGGCTCTCTAAAGAGCGACAAACATGCAGGGAGGGGACCCAAGTTCCCGCCCGAGCAACCCGGAGCACGTTCGCTCATCACTAATTTGGAGGTGTGCTTTGGGTCATTGTCCTGGTGTAGGATGATATTGGCTCCAATCAAGCGCTGTCCACAGGGTATGGAATGGCGTTGCAAAATGAATTGATAGCCTTCCTTATTCAAAATCCCATTTACCTTGTACAAATCTCCCACTTTACCAGCACCAAAGCCACCCCAGACCATCACATTACCTCCACCATGCTTGACAGATGGCGTCAGGCACTCTTCCAGCATCTTTTCAGTTGTTCTGCGTCTCACAAATGTTCTTCTGTGTGATCCAAACACCTCAAACTTTGATTCGTCTGTCCATAAAACATTTTTCCAATCTTGCTCTGTCCAATGTCTGTGTTCTATTGCCCATATTAATCTTTTCCTTTTATTAGCCAGTCTCAGATATGGCTTTTTCTTTGCCACTTTGCCCTGAAGGCCAGCATCCCGGAGTCGCCTCTTCACTGTAGACGTTGACACTGGCGTTTTGCGTGTACTATTTAATGAAGCTGCCAGTTGAGGACCTGTGAGACGTCGATTTCTCAAACTAGAGACTCTAGTGTACTTGTCTTGTTGCTCAGTTGTGCAGCGGGGCCTCCCACTTCTCTTTCTACTCTGGTTAGAGCCTGTTTGTGCTCTCCTCTGAAGGGAGTAGTACACACCGTTGTAGGAAATCTTCAGTTTCTTGGCAACTTCTCGCATGGAATAGCCTTCATTTCTAAGAACAAGTATAGACTGTTGAGTTTCACATGAAAGTTCTCTTTTTCTGGCCATTTTGAGAGTTTCATAGAACAAACAAATGTAATGCTCCAGATTCTCAACTAGCTCAAAGGAAGGTCAATTTTATAGCTTCTCAAATCAGCCAAACCGTTTTCAGCTGGGCTAACATACTTGTGCAAGGGTTTTCTAGGGTTTTCTAAACATCCATTAGCCTTCTTACACAGTTAGCAAACACAATGTACCATTAAAACACTGGAGAGGTGGTTGTTGTAAATGGGCCTCTATACACCTATGTAGATATTGCAATAAAAGCAAGACGTTTGCAGCTAGAATAGTCATTTATCACATTAACAATGTATAGAGTATATTTCTGATTCATTTAATGTTAGCTTCATTGAAAAAAAATGTGCTTTTCTTTCAAAAATAATGACAATTCTAAATGACCCCAAACTTTTGAATGGTAGTGTATATATATATATATATATATATATATACATACAGTATATATACAGCGGGCGAAATAAGTATTGAACACATCATCAGTTTTCTAGAGAAATATATTTCTAAAAGGTGTTATTGACGTGAAATTCTCACCAGATGTCGGTTACAACCCATCCAATCCACACGGGCTGAGAAATCAAACTATAAATTAAGTTATATGTAATAATGACAAGTGAAACAGGGGAAAAGTATTGAACACATGAAGAGAGAGAAGTGCAAAAAGCCATGGAAAGTCATGACAGCAACTGAAATCTATCAGTAATTAGAAAGCAATCCTGACGATTAGTGAAAAATAATATTAGCTGCTTCAACCTATAAAAAGTTGTCTCATTACTAAGGTGCCACATGAGAAACATCTCATGATAGGCAAAACCAGTGAGCTGTCTCAAGACCTTTGCAACCTTATTGTTGCAAAATATACAGATGGCATTGGTTACAGAAGAATTCCTAAACTACTGAAGGTTCCAGTGAGCACTCTTGGCTCCATATTACAGAAGTGGAATGAACATCATTGCACCATAAATCGACCATGACCAGGTGCTCCCTGCAAGATTTCAGACAGAGGAGTGAAAAGAATTATCAGGAGAGTTGTCCAAGAGCCAAGGAGCACCTATAGAGAGAGCTACAGAAAGACCTGGAATCAGCAGCTACAATTGTTCCAAAGAAAACTATAAGTAATGCACTCAATCTCTATGGCCTGTATTCATGGTCACCACGCAAGACTTTATTGCTGAATAAAAAGCATGTTCAAGTGTGTTTAAAGGTTGCTCAACAACTTTTAGACAAGCCTGTGAAGTACTGGGAGAATATAGTCTGGTCAGATGAGAGCAAAAGTGAATTCTTTGGATGCCATAATTCGTACCATGTTTGGAGGACAAAAAGCACTGCATATCACCCCAAAAACACCATGCCAATAGTGAAGTGTGGTGTGGGGCTGTTTTTCAGCATACGCCACAAAAAAACTTCATATAATTGAAGTAAGGATGAATCGACAAGGACATTCTTGATAAAAATCTGCTGCTCTCTACCAGGATGATGAAACAAGGGGGGACATTTCAGCAAGACAATGATCCCAAACACACAGTCAAAGAAGATTTGCCCAGCCAATCACCTGACCTGAATCCAATAGAAAATTTATGGAAGAAAAAGAAAGCTCAGAGTTCATAGAAGTAACCCACAGAACCTTCAGGATTTGAAGAGTGTTTGTGTAGAAGAATGGACCAACATCACATGCAACTAGTTTCTCCATACAGGAGGCATCTTGAAGCTGTCATCACCAACAAAGGCGTTTGTATGAAGTATTAAATACATTTCAGTAGGCATGTTCAAATCTTTTTTCCTGTGTAATTTTTCATTATTACACATAACCTAATTTATGGACATATATGGTTTGATTTCTTTTCCTGTGTGGATTGGATGGGTTGTACCGGCATCTGGTGAAAATTTCATGTCAATAGCACCTTTAGAAATATATTTATGTAGCACCCTGAGGATTCGGCTGCTACAGGGGTATTGCACCTCAACCCAGAGGTGTGATATTCCACTCCCGGGTAAGGATGGAGTGTGGAACTGAGCTCAGAAAGCTGCATGCACTACACACATCCCATTTCCGAGGAACAGACCAACGGTACTCCCACTTAGAAATGTGCAGGTACGACCGAGTCTGTTCCTGGCTGGAGTGGGAGGGGGGTGGTACATCCCAGTAGTGTAGGGGCAGATAGGGGGAGCAGCCTGGGTAAAGATAGGAGCTCATTGGGTGCTGGTCACCTGAGCTCACACATAGAGGGAGTATTTAAGGTGGGCACCATCTAAGATCAGGGTCAGTCAGTCAGTCAGTCAGTCAGTCAGTCTGAGAGAAGTCAGCCTTTTGCAGAGAAGCCAGAGGAAGAGAGCAGAAGAGCAGCTCCAAGCCCCAGAGAGAGAGAGGAGAAAGAGAGACCCAGAGGGGGAAACAAAAAGGAACTCTGAGAACCCACATACAAACACAGGGTGAAGAGTTGGCAATAGGGTACCGGATCCCAAACTGGTGGGGGCTAAAGCACACCTCAGCCAGAGACCGGAGGCCGTGGGCAGGATCTGCCACGGCCACCCACTAAATCCACCCTGAAGGCAGACCACGTGTAGGGTCAGGGAACCCAAGGCCAAGGGTCTCCCAACAGAAGGCCCGAGGGAGCTGGACCTAGGTGGATCCCTGGTGGGGACGGCCAGAAGAAAGGACAAGAAGGAGGGCTCAGGGACACGCTCCGGACTTGCTTGGGGGTTGGCTGAATCCAGGACCTGGTGGACGCAGCACGGCTCGGGTGGTCACTCAAGGCCGGAGTGACCGGAATATCTGCAGTAAGTAAACACCCTGAACTGCACAACCCGACTCTGTCTTTACTTATCATCTACGCTGCACCACCACAACCCCCATCCTCTGCACCTGACCCCCTGAGGCCATACCCCTCCCGTTGGGGGTTATACTATCTAAAGCTGCACCAACACCATCAGCCTCAGCGGACCCTGCTGCAGCGGCGGCCGTAGTGACCGCAATCCAACGGGTGGCGTAGTCGACATAAAGAACTTTGTAACATCTGTAGGACTGCCACATACTCTGAGCTTGACACCCTGGGCACGGACCGGGTCACAGCCACTCGGAGACTACAACCCCCATCTGATCCGGCTCCGGGTATTCCCCTAAAGAATATGGCCCAGGGGGTGCGTCATTTACTTATGAAATTGGTGACATGTTCAATACTTATTTCACCAGCTATATATATATATATATACATATATACAGTACAGACCAAAAGTTTGGACACACCTTCTCATTTAAAGATTTTTCTGTATTTTCATGACTATGAAAATTGTACATTGACACTGAAGGCATCAAAACTATGAATTAACACATGTGGAATTATATACTTAACAAAAAAGTGTGAAACAACTGAAATTATGTCTTATATTCTAGGTTCTTCAAAGTAGCCACCTTTTACTTTGATGACTGCTTTGAACACTCTTGGCATTCTCTTGATGAGCTTCAAGAGGTAGTCACCGGAAATGGTTTTCATTTCACAGGTGTGCCCTGTCAGGTTTAATAAGTGGGATTTCTTGCCTTATAAATGGGGTTGGGACCATCAGTTGTGTTGTGCAGAAGTTTGGTGGATACACAGCTGATAGTCCGACTGAATAGACTGTTAGAATTTGTATTATGGCCACAAAAAAGCAGCTAAGTAAAGAAAAATGAGTGGC
Organism: Phyllobates terribilis; assembly: GCF_046119375.1. Classification (NCBI taxonomy): domain Eukaryota; kingdom Metazoa; phylum Chordata; class Amphibia; order Anura; family Dendrobatidae; genus Phyllobates; species Phyllobates terribilis. Next base: position 142,553,710 of record NW_027362773.1, on the reverse strand, counting down.
CATCATTACTTTAAGAAATGAAGGTCAGTCAGTCCGAAAAATTGGGAAAACTTTGAAAGTGTCCCCAAGTGCAGTTGCAAAAACCATCAAGTGCTACAAAGAATCTGGCTCACATGAGGACTGCCCCAGGAAAGGAAGACCAAGAGTCACCTCTGCTTATGAGGATAAGTTTATCCGAGTCACCAGCCTCAGAAATCGCAGGTTAACAGCAGCTCAGATTAGAGACCAGGTCAATGCCACACAGAGTTCTAGCAGCAGACACATCTCTTCAACAACTGTTAAGAGGAGACTTTGTGCAGCAGGCCTTCATGGTAAAATAGCTGCTAGGAAACCACTGCTAAGGACAGGCAACAAGCAGAAGAGACATGTTTGGGCTAAAGAACATAAGGAATGGACATTAGACCAGTGGAAATCTGTGCTTTGGTCTGATGAGTCCAAATTTGAGATCTTTGGTTCCAACCACCGTGTCTTTGTGCGAAGCAGAAAAGGTGAACGGATGGACTCTACATGCCTGGTTCACACCGTGAAGCATGGAGGAGGAGGTGTGATGTTGTGGGGGTGCTTTGCTGGTGACACTGTTGGGGATTTATTCAAAATTGAAGGCATACTGAACCAGCATGGCTACCACAGCATCTTGCAGCGGCATGCTATTCCATCCGGTTTGCGTTTAGTTGGACCATCATTTATTTTTCAACAGGACAATGACCCCAAACACACCTCCAGGCTGTGTAAGGGCTATTTGACCAAGCAGGAGAGTGATGGGGTGCTACGCCAGATGACCTGGCCTCCACAGTCACCAGACCTGAACCCAATAGAGATGGTTTGGGGTGAGCTGGACCGCAGAGTGAATGCAAAAGGGCCAACAAGTGCTAAGCATCTCTGGGAACTCCTTCAAGATTGTTGGAAGACCATTTCCAGTGACTACCTCTTGAAGCTCATCAAGAGAATGCCAAGAGTGTGCAAAGCAGACATCAAAGCAAAAGGTGGCTACTTTGAAGAACCTAGAATATAAGACATAATTTCAGTTGTTTCACACTTTTTTGCTAAGTATATAACTCCACATGTGTTAATTCATAGTTTTGATGCCTTCAGTGTGAATGTACAATTATCAAAGTCATGAAAATACAGAAAAATCTTTAAATGAGAAGGTGTGTCCAAACTTTTGGTCTGTACTGTATATATATATATATATATATATATATATATATATATATATATATATATTATATATATATATATATGTATATATACAGTAGGAAAAATAAGTATTTGATACACTGCCAATTTTGCAAATTTTTCCATCTAGAAAGAATGGAGAGGTCTGTAATTTTTATCGTAGGTACACTTCACCTGTGAGAGATAGAATCTAAAAATAAAAAAAAAAAGAAAATCACATTTTATAATTTTTAAATAATTAAATTGCATTTTATTGCATGAAATAAGCATTTGATCACCAACCAACCAGCAAGAATTCTGGCTCTCACAGACTTGTTAGTTTTTCTTTAAGAAGCCCTCCTACCCTGCACTCATTACCTGTATTAATAGCACCTGTTTGAACTCGTTACCTCTGTAAAAGACACCTGTCCATGCACTCAATCAATCACACTCCAACTTCTCCACTAAGGCCAAGGCCAAAGAGCTGTCTAAGAACACCAGGGACAAAATTGTAGACCTGCATAAGGCTGGGATGGGCTACAGGACAATAGGCAATCAGCTTAGTGAGAAGGCAACAACTGTTGGCATAATTATTAGAAAATGGAAGAAACACAAGATGTTTGTCAATCTTCCTTGGTCTGGTGCTCCATGCAGGATCTCGCCTCGTGGGGTGAGGATGATTCTGACCAAGGTCCAGGCCTGTTTGAAGTTCGCCAATGACCATCTGGATGATCCAGAGGAGGCTTGGGAGAAGATCATGTGGTCAGATGAGACCAAAACAGAACTTTTTGGCATCAACTTCACTCGCCGTGTTTGGAAGAATAAGAAAGATGAGTACAACCTCAAGAACACAGTCCCAACCGTGAAGCATGTTGGGGAAAACATCATACTTTGAGGGTGCTTTTCTGCAAAGGGAACAGGACGACTGCACCGTATTGAAGTGAGGATGGATGGGGTCATGTATCACAAAATTTTGGCCAACAACCTCCTTTCCTCAGTAAGAGCATTGAAGATGGATCGTGGCTAGGCCTTCCAGCATGACAATGACCCGAAACACACAGCAAGGGAAACTAAGGAGTGGCTCCATAAGAAGCCTTTCAAGGTTCTGGAGTGGCCTAGCCAGTCTCCAGACCTGAATCCAGTAGAAAATCTTTTGGCGGGAGCTGAAACTCAATGTTGCCCAGTGACAGCCCTGAAACCTGAAAGATCTGGAGAAGATCTGTATGGAGGCGTGAGCCAAAATCCCTGTTGCAGTGTGTGCAAATTTGGTCAAGAACTACAGGAAATGACTGACCTCTGTAATTGCAAACAAAGGTTTCTGTACCAAATATTAAGTTTTGTTTTTCTATTGTATCAAATACTTATTTCATGCAATAAAATGCTAATTAATTATGTAAAAATCATACAATGTGATTTTCAGGATTTTTTTTAAGATTCTGTCTCTCACAGTTGAAGAGTACCTACGATAAAAATTAGAGACCTCTCCATTCTTTGTAGGTGGGAAAACTTTCAAAATCAACACTGTATCAAATACTTATTTTCCCTACTGTATGTGTATGAAGGATATAAAAAGTCTACACATCCTTATTAAAATGGCAAGTTTTTGTCTTGTAAAAAAAAATCATACCAAGAAGAATCATTTCAGAACTTTTCCAACATTTAATTTCACTCATAATCTGTACAAATTTATTGAGAAACAAACTGAAATCATTTTGAGGGGGAAATAAAAATAACAAAACTAAAATAATGTGGTTGCATAAGTGTGAACACCCACATAAGGACACTGCCACCATCATGTTTCACTGTAGGCATCATGCATTTAGAAAGTTAATTTAGAAAAATGCATGATGCCTACAGTGAAGCATGGTGGTAGCAGTGTCCTTATGTGGGGCTATATGAGTGCTGCTGGTGTCGGGGAGCTACATTTCATTGATGAATTTACAGATGTTAAAAAAAAAGATGCTACCATCACTCCGTGCCCTTTGTAGATGTGCACTTTTCCACCATGTCAGTGATCCAAAATGCACATCTATTGCAAATACCTGGTGATAGATTCCCTGGGGACTTACCATCACTCCTTACCTGTCTGTTTAAGGGAATAAATGTATTTCTTATGAAAGGAAAAATTTGGAGAAGTTTAGTGAATTTTGCACTGGTAACGTGAATAATTTGATAACTTTATGTTACCATTCCTTTTCTGAGAGTGACACTGTCAATAGTGATTAGATAATGGCAGCCTGGGTAACGACACCGTCCGCCAATTGGAAACAGACAGTTGATAAAAAATATACATTGTATGAAAAGATTATGTGGAGTAATTTAGGTATGGCTCCAGCATTGCCATTTTATGTAGAATACATTGATTTACTTAAAATCATCATGAAAAGCTGATGTACAGTTTGACATGTAATGTTCAGCTTCTAAGATAGACCTGGTTCTTTCACAGTCTTTCTAATGGTTCATTCTTCAGATGAATTTGCTGCCAACTTGCAAAAAGCAGTCTTCCATTGGGAAATCATGAAGAATGTATTCAAGAAGTAGCTGAAAATGGAACAACATCGGTAAACCTATGGACACCTTTGACATGAAAAAAAAATCTAACATATGTTAATAGTTATTTTAGTTAATAAACTTGCACTAAGGTTCAGTCAGCAATCTTCTTTCTTTCCTTAGCTTTCAGATCGCCCAATATGCAGTTTGCAGCCTGACTCAAGTTTCAGATGTTTTATCGTAAGGGATTGTCCTTTCCAGTAATAAAGGCTGTGTGTGTCTAGGATGCTTCTCTCTTCATTAGCTTATGTTTCTGCACAGCTCCTATTCTGCACTTATTTCCTCTTCACGTGCTTTCCTTCTTTTATACAGACTGTTTTCTTTGCCTTCCCTTAGACTGTACATGCTTTCTTCACTATCCACATTGTGGAAATCTACGTACAACTCCGTTCCTTGTGCTTCGAGTCCATTGTGATAAATCTCAAAGGAAATGTTTGTTGTTGTTGCCGTTGTCTCTAACTCTAAGAATGTGGAAAGGAAACCATAGAAAGCTAACCAAACTGTGCAGGTACTTTGATGAATTTGTAACATTTTTTGCAGAGCTTATAAAGGACTCAGACTTTGTAACAGAAAAAAGGAAGAACATTTTTAATGATGGCTAATTAAAAAATTAGTAAATTTTAAACTTAGGGTGAAAATGAACAACAAAGAAATCTGTGTACCTCAAAAGTGTACATAGTCTTTAAGCCACACTCAATATTTTAAGGATAAATGGCTAAACTTTGTCTGCAGACCATTGAGAAAATTGTGGGATTACTGTGTCCATGACATGCTCTTAACAGGTTATTCCCTTCTTCTTAGATAGGTATATTTGAATAGTACTTGTAATAACAAGCTACTTGTCGACTAGCTTTTTATTAAAATGTATTCCTGCTCTCCAGATTTATTTCTTTTAATCTTTTATCGTTTACTACTTTTTACCAGGTGGACCGGCCACCCCTGCTGTCTGGAGTTGGAGCCGATCATGCACAGTCCTTACAAGCTATTTCTTACTGAGCTTGTAAGCACCATACTGAAGCTGGCCAGGGATTTTGGGGCTCACAGTGCCTTATCCCAGCCACTTTGTTCCAGCACCTTCTGATGGTGAGGAGGCAAGGGTGCCTTATATAGGAGCACACACTGTTCAAACAAGCAGCTCCTTCAACTAGTAATTAGGAAATCGCAATTCAAAAGATGGGATCAACCCTTTATTTTTGCACCATAGGAAGTGAGGTTGCAGGCAATTTTATGACTGCCTAATCTAACACACCCCAAAGTGGAGTAAGCGTCCAACTATTGTTTAACTTTTATGATAAAGAATAACTTGGAGTAAATAAATGATTTTATGATAGGGATCTCTGTCATCTGATTTGCATACTAGTATTCTCGTGTCTGTGGAGATAAGGAAGGTTTATCCACTCCATGGAGGCCGAGCTATAGATAGCATCCATTCTACACATCTGATGGGCTAGAGATGAGCTAATATATTCAAGTGGCATTGAATTATACAAAAATCGCCATTCACCAAAATGTAGATTTTTTTGTAATTCGCTTTGGCATAATTTCGGCAAGAAAGAGGTCACTTGCCACCATTTGGTACCATTAAAAGCCATAAAAAGATTAAAAATTAAAGTTCTTATACTCACTTTATTGCTCACCTTTCCATTCCCCTCTACTCCTCACTGTTACTCATCCGAGCCTTGACACATTGTCCAATTGCTGCCGAGAGCGATCCCTGGGCCTCTCATGCTAGACCTTGACTTCTGGGTCTGATGAGGCCTGGGAAGGTGCCATGCACATGGCAAGGTCATGGCGCATGTCGTGACTTCATGACGTTGTGATCTTTTGCACCCTTGTGCAGAACCCTTGTTAGAACTAAACGTCACGGCCTATCGTGAGAACCTTGGCGATTTCAGCATTCACGACGGAGATAAGAAGATGCTGCAAATACCAGACAGGTGGCGGTGAGGAGCGAAGAGGCCAAGCGTTAAGGTGAGTATAAGGATTTTTTCCTATTTTTTACATATTACGTTTATTGTGCTCTGGGATTTGAAAAGACACCAGAGCACAATAAGAGACATTAAATTATATTCTCTGCTAATCAAATTTCCCAGAAAAATTGGCGCAAACAGAAAAATTAGAAATTTGCCTAAGCCACTCATCTCTAATGCTGATTTTTCCTCCTGAAGTCTAAAATTGATATCAGGAGATTCTGCAGGGCAGGCAAGTGCTGACGTGACCCACGGATGTCAAAACATAACCTCCATTGTTTTCGGTTGTCAGCTCCATAAGCGGAGTGACACTTTTAAGGTCAGTCAAACGTAAATTCTAAAACTTATGCGCACACTGCTATCTTCTGAAGACCCTCTATAAAATTGTTTCACCTACCTTTTTTGGACCTTGGGAACTGACAATGATGATTCAGGTAAGATAGCATCCATTTATAACAAAAAGAAGGTAAATTATAAGAAGGAAAAGGAATGAAGCTTATTGGTTTTAGGTTAAACCTTAAAAATCAGCCAACATTGCAACTTCTTTGAACGCCACTGAGTTGTGTAATATATGGAATGTGGCAATATGTAAATCAAATTCAATAGCTAATTTTCTGCAATAGAGGCCAGGGTAGGATTCATAGATGCATCAAGGTTGCCAGAACCATATATGATCAACACAGAAGGTGCCTCTTGAAGAAACTTGTAATGATGTCTTCTTTGACATCATTTCAAGTATTGTTCAAATCAATTATTCTCATTTTCTTTAATTACATCTAAGTGAGTGGCTTCTTTGAGGAAGCAGAGGGTCCTAAGATTCTCATATGTTCTGTGCTTGTATTTTCCTGTGCACTATCTAATAACTGGGTAAATAGGTGTTTTCTTATCACGGAATAAAAAAAAACAACTGTGGGAACAAAGTAATAAGGAAATACGTGCAGAAAAAACTACTATATTTCATAGTGATGTTTGGTCCATCAGTTTAAGCAAGGTTACATGAATACCTTGCTTGCAGATACAAATTACACAAAATACGTGTGGGTTTTTCTGGGGATAATTTCATGGATCAGTGGCATGGCAGTATTTTTTCTCATTGGATAAACTTTTGTATTTTGTGTTTTATTTTTGGGCAAGGATCACTTTTTTGTTAATTTGCAACTATGAGGTGTAACCCTTTCTTGTTCAACAGGTTTTTCCATCTCAAAGTTTTGGATTTTCTACAGGATTGGTATCCAGGTGCCAACACTGGATTGTAGGGCTTTAGGTTAGCAGGTTTGGCTCCAGGTGTATTTGGGTCCTTCAAAGATAAAGTTGAAGTGAATCCCCCTGTCCTTGATTTGACAAGCATAGAGTATGTTTATTCAGATTGCTATGGGTCACCCAAGCTCAGTGGGCCTTAACATCTACCCAATGTTATCTAGTGCTGAAGGTGACCTGTTGGTTAATATAGAGAGCTGGGAATCTGTAGGTTCTTTGAGTGATGGTGTCAGCTCAGAGTTGGGTTGTGGTAGGAGGTTACCATTTGGCCTAGTAGAATTTGTGTGGGACGTCAGCCTGGGAAAGGGGACCAGTGTTTAGAAAGAAATTGGCTTCCCTAAGACCTGTAATGAGCTCTGAAGCCTTAGTGTAGCCTGGCAGATTGAGTTCTGTGGTGTTTTGGACTGAATGGGAATTGATGAGGTTGTCACTTAAGGAAGGGCTCTCAGAAATAGGGATAGGTGTGGAGTGACCCTTCTTTTTACCAGACAAAAAATTAGCGGAAAGTTACATTTTGAATTGTTATTGAACTGCGTCATGTTTTTATGCCACAAACTTGTGAGGTTACACTCTCCCGAGGTCTGTTTGGAGACAATATTGAGCTGTTTAAAATGATAGCTAAATATATAGAGCACTGTACTGGTAATGTTCTAAAACATTCAAATATTGTTAACCAACAAATATTAAGAGTAGCCAACATGAATAATGAAGTCACGTTGTGTGTATTACAGCCACCAAGCTTTCTGTGCCTTGTAAGAGAATTGCAACTATCAAGAGTAGCGTGCAACTGTTGTGTGAAGAAGTAAAAGCAAAATCTTCTGTCTAAACAATATTATCTTTGACATTGCCCAAGAATTGGGAGACATTGATTGAACAGTTATGGACCTTTGCCAAGATTCAAGTAAAGATAGATCTAGCAGTTTTGTTGTTCATTACAAGCTAGCCATTCACTTACAGGTGTCATCAATTTGTTAAAAAATAAAGTAAAGCCAAGTAGGAGGAACTATAAAGAGAGTGTATCAATGAAAGATGGAATATGTAGGAAACCTTTTCATGTTCACTTTTGTCAAAGATGAAGGGAAGGCTGGGATTCCGCTTTTCTCCGATTGATTAAAAATAATTTTGTTAACTCATTTGTAAAGGTCAAAGTCCAAGAATACTTGTAACACGTGAGGCTCATTTTTTTAATTAATTCTCCTGTAGATTGACAAAGAAAATACATATAGAAGGACGAATAAATAATTACCAAAATTCTTCATAGACTTTGATATAAATAAAAACAAAAAAGTTGTTAACGAAGCAGAAAATTGTAGCCAACATATTATTATCGGATGTGATTTCTCTGGCTAAATATTCACTTCATGAACTATGATCTACAGAGCATTTGGCAATAATTTTAGGGAAATTGTGAACCTTTCTAGAATGATTTTGTGACGTAATCAGGCTGACAGGTAATGGTGATACCAGATAATATAGCAAATAAGTAGTAAGTATTTACTCATCACTTTTTTGGAAGAATTCTTAATAAATCAGGAAATATTTTCTTGCACAATATTTGAAAGGGTTAGACGTGACTCGAAGATGCTCTGAAAATTATGTTTTTGTTATATGTTAAGCAAAAAATTGTCATGAAATATACTCGAAATGTGTGTGTCTGTGAAGGCTAACAACCCATCGAGGACAGGAACTGATGGCGCGATGACAAGCTCAGTACAGTGCTGCAGAATATGTTGGGGCTATATAAGCAACATAAACTAATATAAACTATATACTTATATAGTTAATATAGAGAAAATGGACACTGATATCAACAATTAAAAGATTAGATAAAAAGCATTCATGGATGTAAAAATTTCACAGGTAAAACTTTTTTTTTCAGTACGTCAGTCAACAACACAAACTAGTCTCTGCCATGACCTAAAAAATGTTTCTCTAGGAAATAGAGGTAGTATTTAAAAAATGGGTTGTGTAATAAATAATTAGTATTTTTTTTATTTTTTATTTTCTTGGTGAGGATGACTAATTAAAAGGATTATGACTCATATGATCTACATATATATATTTATTAAGCCTTCTTGTAACTTAAGTAATAAAATACAAGTACGATACATGTGTGATAAAATAATATTATTTTCTTATAAAAAAAATACACCATACATTGATCAGCACATTTAGTATTCCGTTGATTAGTCTACAATTTGGTATTATATTTCTTCAATTATTTTTTAATTTCCATGGTACCGATTTTTTTAGACATTTTGTTATATTGCTAAAATTCAGCTGTCAGTGAAAATGTTACACAACTGATGAATGCTGAGTAAAATTTGCCTCTGAACTAAAGACCTTTGATTTACTTTTTTTTTCTCTTTTTTTTTCAAACAGGACCATGTCATATAGATAATCAACAGGACTTAGTGAAAATTATATATATATATGTATGTATATATATATATATATATACACACACATATATATATATATATATATTCACACACACATATATATGCATAAATATATTTTTTATAAAATATATACATATATATATTTAGAAAACAAACAGAAAAAAAAATATATATATATGTATTTCAATTCTTTTCATTTTAGGAATGTTTTCTTGTGGTCGGGATTCTTCTATGATTGGTGATGCTTTAATTTAACTATCTGCCTTAATATGGCCCAGAATAAACTAGAGTTTTCCTACTTAGGGTGCAGTAAAAAATGTATAGTTGTATCATTTATTGTCCTTTATGTAAAAACTAGTCTAATGTATGTTTGATCGGGATGCAATCATGTCTCCATAAAGGAGTGTCCATTAATTATATGAGATCCATTTTGTACACACTTCATTGTGTGCCCTGGTCTATTCAATGAATTATCATTTATCGCGGATTTTTAGATAAATGACCCATACAAATGATATAAATCATATCAGTTTTTAATAATGACTTGGTCATATCTGATTATTTTGATGCCTAAGGCACAACTATTATTATTATAGATCATGTTGACTGAGCAGTCAGATGCATAGAAAATAATAAATGTTTCTGGGACATCACAGTGTGGACAGTGCAATAATATAAAATGAGCAAACTTTTAGTGAACGACAACTTTTAGTAAATCATGCGCTCACAGATTACTTTTTAGTTTCTGATCTTTTTAGGTCTAAATTCTAGTTCAAGTATCGTTTTTTTTATATAAAATCCAATTGCGTGATAAAAAATATTTTTTTTTGTATAGAATATATTACATTATTTCAAGGCTACTAACAGAGCAATCTCCTCTTTTTCTTCACTTTATTTTTCTATTAAACGCTATATATACTGTCAAATCTATTCTGCACTCTGAACAAATTTTAAGTGATTAATCCCAGTAATTTTTACAATTGTTTTTAACATAATTTTATATATATATATATATATATATATATATATATATATATATATATATATATAAACAGCCTCGGAAAATACAACGGAATGCCTCTACTTCCTTAGGAGGTCTCATAAATCAACATATAGAAAATAAAACATAGGTTAACTGATTGTCAACTTTAATGCAGCAAAAGGCAACGCAAAATAGATAGACTATTCTTATTAACAATAAATATTATTAAATAGATGATTAATAAATATTATTTAAAAGATTAATTTTTATGATTATGTTTTTGATCAACATATTGTTTTTGTAGAAACCAAATGCCTGTAATTTATTCTTACACATTTAATTGGACATTAAAATAAAAAAAAAGTAAAACGTAGTCAATGTAAAAATCTTTAACATACATTTCATTGATTTTATATTGGTCTAATTGTACAGGGTTACGGAATATGTTGGCACTGTATAAATAAAATTATTATTATTATAATTGGTGCAATAATTAGTGAAAAAGAACTCAAATTGTCAATAGGAGTAATCCTTTCCTATATTGATTTTATATATATATATATATATATATATATATATATATGTTCCTGATTTTTTTAATTATGTATTATAGATACAATTTAGTAAGATGAATAGACAGATAGATAAATAGATAGAAGATTGACAGATAGATAGATAAATAGATAGATAGATGAATAGAGTGATATATGATACATAGATACATAAATAAAAATAAAATAATGTATAAAGAATAGCAATTATGATGGGTAAGAGATGGAAAGATAGATAGTAAATAGATAGAAGATAGATTGATAGATAGATAGATAGATAGATAGATAGATAGATAGATTGGAGATAGAGGAATAGAGTGATATATGATACAGAGATAAATAAATAAAAATAAAATAGTGTAAAAAGAACAGCAATTATGATGGGTGAGAGACAGATAATAGATATATAGATAATAGATAATATATAGAGAGATAATAGATCGATAACATATAGATAGATGATAGATAGATAATAGATAATATATAGAGAAATAATAGATAACAGATAGATAGATAGATAGATAGATAATAGATAGATAACATATAGATAGATGATAGATAGATAATAGATAACAGATATATAGATAATAGGTAGATAGATAGATAATAGATAGATAATGGATAGATAGATAATAGATAATAGATAGATAAATAGATTGGAGATAGAGGACTAGAGTGATGTATGATACAGAGATAAATAAATAATAGAATGATGTATAAAGTGCAGTAATTATGATGACTAAGAGTTAAATAGAGATAGATAGTAGTAAAAAATGGTGGCAATATCCGGAAACACTAGTACTTTATTGGCCATATATGCCAATAAAGCTCTAGAATTTAGCACTTTATTTTTGGAGTGTTGCCTCCATTTTTTCACTTTATTGATGAGGATCAGTAATTGGCACCCAGAGATGGAGTGGGCTGGTGCTGCTTTACTATTAGATGATAGATAGATGGATGGATGGATGGATGGATAATAGAGTTCTAGATAGACCGAATCTATAGATGGTAGATAAATATTAAATCTATAAAGCAGATATCATGAAGATAGATATAATATACCTGTCATTATTTTTATTTTGATAATATTTATAGAAATATGAATAAACAATTCTTAATATAAACAATGTAATTAATAATAAAACAAAAATAATAATACCTATACAATACAATATCCTACAAGTTGCTTGTTAATGGTTTAACCTTTTATGGTTCCTTCTAGTGGCAGACAGGACTATATGAGAGTGGCAGACCTATGGGAATGCCCCGGAGGTGACAGATGAGGGAAGTATAGCGCCGAGCAGCGGTGCTGTTACCTCTCCCAGCACAGTACAATAGTATCAAGTAAACTTGTGAATGAAATCAAGAACAATGACTCCCAGGCGTTGTGCTCTTGATTAGACACTTTCGCTTATTCTCTTTTTGGGGTGGGGGGAAGGGGTGTGGATGCACAGGAACATGCCCACTGCAGGGGGAGAAGAGGGGGGAGGTAGGGTGTATAAAAGAAAGGGCAGGCTGCCTCCTCAGTCTGTCTCCCTAGGACTGGAGCAGCTAACAAGAATATTATTGTAGCCTGAGTGAGAAGACTTCTCAATGCATTCAACCTCTCTCCATCCCATCCAGTAACTTCAATAAACCAGCAGCACCAGTATATACCAGCAGCCTGGAGACATCACATACAGCATCTTATACAATTATATATAAAGGAGAAAAAAAAAAGTTGTTGTAACCTCCAAATCGACAGGAGCCGCTAAATCAATTACAATAAGCAAAGACATGGAGCAACTAAGATGCAAGAACAGAAGCTGCACAGCCCAGTCCTGGCGGGGTGTACAGGTAACTCCTTGGGGGGTCTATGGTGGGGGGTGGAGAGAGGGAAATCAATAGTCAATACAGTAATAAGAATTATTATTATTAATTAACGGCCTTGATCTTGAGCCATGGTGACTTGATGGATGAAGAAAATCAATCTTATATAATATTAATAATAATAAAGTGATTTCAGTGCAGCAGATGACAACATACAAGTTTCCGCTCCTTTGTTCCAGTAAGTGTCATTCTGCAAGGAATAAGGTTTTAGATGAGATAATTATCTAAGAAAGTTGTGAGTTCTTATGGCTCAGGTGACATCATCTCCACAGCTGTGACGTGATAGGAGCCCCCCCCATGCCTTATCACAACCAGAGCTTTATGAAATGATGGGTTGAATGAAATTACACGGAGTTAATGATTTTTGCGTCATGACACATAAGCCATGACGTCACGTCTGATCACGCTCATTATGATAATCAGGCAGTGCATGTTGTCATTTATTATGGTCAGTTAACCCTCTGTGCAATTAATGATACGCTGCTCTTGTGAGGTTATGTAAGGTTGGTGTTAAACAAGGTGCTGGCTATGCTGGGAGTTGTAGTTCCACTGCAGTTGCAAAAAAAAAAAAAAAGGAAGTTTTTGGTGGGTTAGCGGTAGAGGTGAACGTGTGTAGATGCTCTGGTGGGGAAGGTGAAAGGTGGTTGGCAGACAGGTCTGAGGATGTTGTTTTCTGGCTCACTTTGCCGCTTGTTAATTAGTGGTGTAGTAAATGACTAGCTGTGTGCTGACTGTGATGCTTAGCTGTGCCAGGTGCTTCTGTAAAGTCTGTCTGAGAATGAAGAAAGGAATTAATGCTGGATAGGGAGAAGGATGAAAATAATCGCTTGGGGAAGAAAAAAAGCGGAGAAAAAGTAAAATCTGCAAAATCTGACTACAGTTATTACCCTGTAATGTCACTAGAGGGCGTCAGAGTAAAGGGCATTTAAGCTAAGTCTGACTTCTGGTTTAACTGTGCTGAGCTTACAAAATAGTCTGAAATAGTTTAAATGGAGTGAACTCTGCTTATAGATAACTGCTCGCAAAATGCTGGGGGTCATAGGGCGCTTGTGCAATTTTAACCCTTTACATGCATCATTGCCTTTCGATTTCCGGCAAAGGGAATTCTCCGTTTATTATGTTCCTAGAGCATATAATGATGATTTGTTATAGTATGTATATAAATGTGCTACATATATGTTATGTCATTGTAAAGTGTTAAATTGTGAATAGTTCTGGGTGGCATATTGATAGGATATGCAACCAGTGCCCTGGCTGATGATTACAAGAATAAAGTGGCAGTGGTGCTAGGAAGTGTTACTTCGTCCCGTCAGCTTATTTTTTTGTTGGGCCAAACATGGAACTTGCAAAGAAGGTTGAATAGTGGTCAATATCAATCCTTTCTGAGATAATAAGCCTTTCTTTTTTAATGAATGATTTGCAGGATTGGCAACCTGAGTTTTTCTTCTGGACAACTTATTAAAAATCCGCTGACAGGTGACCTTTTTTTTTTTTTTTTACGGATATACATTGGAATGATAACGATTATAAGTGATGTATGTCTATTGTCTAGATCACTGATATTATATCATTAGTTGCACCCATGGTTAGTGCAGATGAGTGCGATCCATTAAAACTTCAGGTAGTACTCAGACCAATGTTATTCATTGAGGCAGCGCACGTGTATGATTTTTTTTTCTCGGACAGACTGGTCCAAGAAAAAAAATGACAGCATGCACGATTTGTCTCTGATAATCGGATGGCACTCGCCCATTCATGTCTATGGGTCCGGGGAAAACATCAGAGCGCACTCGAGTGACATCAGAGCGCAGTCTGATTTTCACGGACAGACAGAATGGAGAAGATGGAGAAACTTTTTCCTTTTTTTTTTTAATTCTCCACATCCGAGAAAATCAGATCTCGATCTGAGCAGAACATATGGTGGTCTGCACCTGCGAGCTATAAAATGATGAGAATTACAAGCTCAACCATCGGCACTAAGATTCCCGGCTTGTAATAACATCACGACAAATCCGGACCTTTACTGGCGGTTGGCGAGACCCCCGACGATCAGTTCAAAGATTATTGTGAATCTTTTATCATTCTGATTCCACATCACGTGTATTTGGGGTATACATCTAAGGACTCGTTGTCGCCCGCATTTATTTAGCTCTTGGTGAATTGATTGCACATTGGAAATTAGTGATAACTTGTATATCCGTCAGCTTGGTGAAATGATGAATTGTTGACAAATATGCATTGTTTAGCAGTAAGGCAGGTAGGAAACGTTGCGTTCTCCACCTTCACCCTCCCCCCCCCCCCCCGTAAACGAACCTCTTGGTCGGTCTACATCCCGAGGCTATGTGTAACATGAACTGCAGATGATCTGCGGGGATGTGTGTGTATTCAGGGCCCCTTGGCTAATTCATTTCTAGGAAAACGCTTGTTTTCGCTGCCCTTTGAAGTGATGCTTTGTATAAGGATTGAGAGCACTTGTGACGTGTTTCACAGAGCATGCTTGTTACAGTGTGAGTGTCACAGATAAAACATGCACGCACACATTCTGCTAACTGCTGACTCAAGATTCCTAGTAGGGAGCTCTTCCCACACAGACACTGAACACATGGCACAGCTCTGGCTAATGGTTATATACCCTGCCTGCAGCCATCGTTTAACCCATGCCCTGCCAAATATTCTATTACACCAAAGGAGAGGAGGGGTAAACTTTAAGGAAATTTAGATCATTTTTCTTGAGAGTTCTGGGAAATGTTTGGAAATTCAAATCAGGGAGTTATTACAACCCCACATCTCTCTGTTTTGTTTGAGTTCCTAGGTGGTCTTTATCCGATGTATGTAAAATAGGAGAAAAACGAGAAACGGGCCTGACGAAGATCTCTGCTGACTACAGATGCCGAGATTGGGCTTCTTTACCCTTAGGCTATGTTCACACAAAAGCGGAAATCACTTCTGGAAATGCTCCTTTTTAGGTGGGGGGGGGGGTTTGCAAGTTTTCGTAGACTTTTTATATGGCAGTGCCTAGTTTGGAGTGGATACTATCAGCTTCAAAGAAGTGACATGCTAAAAACCTCTTCAGGAAAAAAACACTCCAAAAATTCTTTATAAGGCCCCACTATCAATATTTGGTCAGTATTTGGTCAGTATTTTTCTCCGGAGTGGGAGCCAAAGCCTGGAGTGGGTGATAAATGCAGAATTGGTGACTTGTTTCTATTATACCTTTTCTCTGATTGTTCCTCACCTGGTTTTGGCTCCCACTCCGGAAAAAAAATACTGACCGAATACTGATAGTGGGGCCGTGGCCTTAGAGCAGTCAAGTGGGTTTCCCATACAAATTAATTGGAAGCGTTTTCCTACATTTTTTTAAGTGTTTATTTAGAGTGGATCCACTCCAAAAACTCTTAAAAAATACTGTGTGTGAACACAGTCTAATACATTTTAATCTTAGGTTTTGACCAACATCAAATATTAGTTCCAACTTAAGGGCTCGCGCACACAACTGGTTTTCTCATACGAGTACTATCCATGGTTTTTACAGATAGCACTCGTAGCTATGATATTCTATGGGGCTGTGCACATGTCCAATTTTTTCCTTAGACCGAGCGGTCCGTGGAAAAAATTTGAGACATGACCGATTTTGATCCGAGTGTTGGATCAAATTTGGCAACGCCAGTCTTCAAAAAAACATCGGATCGCACTCGGATGACATCTGATTTTCACAGACTGACAGAATAGAGACGATGGAGAAACTTTTTTTTTCTCTCCACCTCTGAGAAGAACTGATCCCACTCTGATCAGAATAATTGAACAGTTTTTTTGGGATGGAGAGAAAACAGTCATGTGCACCAGCCCTGACATGGAGGACACAATGATTGCTAGCTATGATAGCTAAATTATTTTACTATTTCCATTGGCCAGAACTGTCATTTTGCTACCAGACATGCCGCTACCTTTGCTGATCATTCAAGCATTAAGGCAGTGCCCTAGGGCAGCTTGGGTGAATTATAGCTGGACCTGTGGTTACCTTTTGCTAGGTAATATCCATTTTGGAAGGTAATTTGCTACATTACATTATATTATTATAACATGTGGATATGATCAGTGCCTTGTTTTTTAACCAGGTTTTGCCAGAACCTCGACGTTTCTTAGAGTCTGGTCAATGACCCTCAAGAAGATGTCAGGAACTGAAACTTTTACAGTAGGGTTTAAAAACTGATTTTATTTAGCTGGTTCATATGTGATGGCATGAGGATTGGTATAGTAGTCAAGAAATCCCTGCTAAAATATAAAGTTAGTGTAGAACCTTCCCGTCTCTATAGCAAGCTTAGGAATGGGAGTAGGTCGTCCCCAGAGATGGAAACTTTTTAGGAAATCCCATGGTAATAGTTGAGGGGGCTAGTTCAAGATATGAGTATGGATTATGAGCAGCCGATCACCACTACGTAACTAACTAATATTAGTGGTTCTGTTTTGATATTTGGTGCTACTATGTATGTTTTTGTATGGTATACTTTATATGTCGTCACATAGCGCTATGTTCCTATATGTTCCTATATGGCACTACTTTATATGTTGTCATATGGCAATACAATGTGCATTTTTTTATGGTACTACTTTGTATTATTATTATTTGTTATTATAGCACCATTTATTCCATGGCGCTTTACATGTGAAAAAGGGTATACATAGCAAACAATAAGTACAATAATCTTGAATAAAACGTGACGGCGACTGGTACAGGAGAGGAGAGGACTCTGCCCGCGAGGGCTCACGGTCTATGAGGGAAGGGTGAGGATACAGTAGATGAGGGTAGAGCTGGTCGTGCAGCGGTATGGTGGAGCGAGGGTTACTTCAGGTTGTAGGTTTGTCGGAAGAGGTAGGTCTTCAGGTGCCTTTTGAAGGTTTCCACGGTAGGGGGGAGTCTGATGTGTTAGGGTAGATGGTTCCAGAGTAGGGGGGTTGCACGGGAGAAATCTTGTATGCAATTGTGGGAAGAGGAGATAAGAGGGGAGTAGAGCAGGAGATCTTGTGAGGATCGGAGGTTGCGTGCTGGTATGTACCGGGAGACTAGGTCACAGATGTATGGAGGAGACAGATTGTGGATGGCTTTGCATGCCAAGGTTAGGCCTTTGAACTGGAGTCTCTAGGCAATGGGGAGCCAGCGCAGAGATTGACAGAGGAGTGGCTGGTGAATAGTGGGGGTCAGGTGGATTAGTCGGGCAACAGAGTTTAGGATAGATTGGAGGGATGCGAGAGTGTTGGGAGTGAGGAGACAGAGCAGGAGGTTGCAGTAGTTGAGGCGGGAGATGATGAGAGCGTGCACTAGTGTTTTTGCAGATTCTTAGTTAAGGAATGTTGTCATATAGCACTACTATATATGTTTTTATATGGTACTACTTTATGTGTTGTAATACGGCACTACTATATATGTTTTTTATGGTACTACTGTTGTGTATGTGTTGTCATATGGTGCTGCTATATATATTCCTAGGTACTACTTCATATGTTCTCATGTGGTGCTATTATATGTGTTCTTATATGGTACATCTTTAGCTGTTGTCACATGTCAGTACTACAGTATATATGTTCTTATATGGGAAGAATTTATATGTTGTCATATAGTGCAACTCTTAGAGATCATTCACAGTATAATGGTTGGGTGTTGTTCTGGAGCATGATGCATACCTGGCTCCTAGACGTTGCAATCTGTTTTACCACTTAGGCAGACGCGCAGAACAACACAGAGTTCCCGTCCTTTACATTAGAATTTACAACGCGCTTAGTTGCCAAACACTCCGAGCATAAAGTTATTTCATTATGAGCCCAACATAGCAATCACGGCAGCCTTGCCCGAGTTATTATTTTGGCACATAAGAAGTAAGATCATGTGCGGTATGTGCATAGTTTCTTGGTTACACACACTCCTTTAATGAAATGCAATCCCTTACCTAGTCATATTCACTTTAGCTTTGTCAGGGTAATGGGTGTGTTGGAATGTAGATACACAAACCCCTTGGATGCAGAATATCCACAAGGGTTTATTTGCTTCCACTTTGGTAAATTCAAACACTTCTATGGGATACCTTTTTCTGTGTATTGAGAAGACTGAGGGGGCACATATTTACAGTATATATTCTCATACCTCTGACGAGAAGTTCTTCTGTATCTAGGTTATCTGAGACATCTGTAAGAACACACAATTTTCAATTTAGCGGTCTAAAATCTAGACCAACACCATCAAAACCCTGTTCCCTATTGGATTCTTGGTGTGCTCATCTCATAAATTATATTTATAAAAGTTATGCTACTGCATAGAAATCTCAGCGGCTCACAATTTATGATACAGAAAACCAATGGATCTTTACTATGTTAGTGATATGGCGCTGAAGAAGAAATGAGCAATCTCTGCGCTTCACTGATTTATATTTTACAAATTATGAGTACTAAATCGCGTAATAAGAATTTTTGTTAAAGGACTCTGTCAGTAGGATCAACCCTCCTAAGCCAGCTACAGGGTCATGTAGGTCATAGGAAGCTGAATAAAATGACACCTTGATATCTATGATCCGATGTCTTGTTTCAGAGAAATCCACATTTTTCATAATATGTAAGTGAGCTGTTAAGATCTATGGGCCGGACATAGATCTCCCTGAGAATCTACTTCTAGAGCTTATTATAAATGGAATGAGGCGTTACCAGTGTGAGACATGTAATGGCTGACAGTCTGTTCTACTGATATACATGTCTCACACTGGTAGCTCACTTTCATTTAAAATAATCTCTGGAGGCAGATTCTAGGGGAGATCTATCTCCGGCCCATAGATCTTAACAGCTCATTTACATATTAAGAAAAACATGGATTTCTCTGGAATAATACATCAGATAGCAGATATCAAGGTATCATTATGTTCAGCCTATTATGATCTACAAGTCCATATAGGAGGGCTGATCCTACTGACAGATTCCCTTTAAGTTCTACTATTCTGGGAACTTGTGGGATTCTAAGCTTAGGGACCATTCCCTTCTTTCACTTCTCATTGACTTTTCAGAAGACATATTTAGCAGAAAGGCTATTTAGCTGTTAGTAGTAATGTACAGTATAGCTAATGTTTTTTTTGTCTTTTGTATCTGTTGAGTTACATTTTAAAACATCCAGTGATTCACCTGTCCGACTCATCAAAAAGCTGCCAATGATGAAGCCCAGAGTATCATACCAAGGCCAACGTGGACAGCAATCTTAAGGAAACCTCTAATCAGAATTGCCTTCTTAATCATCACTCCTTTGGAGAGGTGGATGAGTTTTACCTATTGGTTTCACCACCAGCTCTATTAATTGTTTATGAGATTTCTGGTGGAAGGCCAATGATTTAATGATGTCTAATTGTGCAGGAACGATACTAAGAAAACAAGTCTTTGAGTTCGTAAGTCCAACAATTATCAGTTTGAAACGGTTCCAGCAGCAATCAGTTATCTTGTGCAGACACAATCTTTTTTGTTCGGCTAAAAAAAACAGATTGCAACTGGATCCGTTTTGTTTTTTTAACATAGAAGTCTATAGAAAACAGATCCGTTAAATAGTCATCCACTTTTCTTTCATTTGAAACCGACCCGTTTTTTTTGCTTATTGGATCAGTTTCAAACAGATGATTACTGGACATGTGAACTAACAAAGACTGTAATAATTTGTGTTCATATTTAGAGAAAGGTCTTACTTTAGTAAGTAAATCAGATTATGCTCAAAGAAGTTATATTTAGTACTTAAAAGGGTTGTCCAGGACGTTAACAGTGATGGCCTATCCTTAGGATAGGTCATCAATCTCTGATCGGTGGAGGTACACCGTTCGACACCCAGCAACCCTGCTGATCAATTATTCCCGGTGTCGGCCAGAACAGCTAAGTTACGGAGCTGCACAACTCCGTCAACTGTATAGTGGCCACGGCCAGGTACTGCACATATACCCTCTATTCAAATCAATAAGTGGTGGATGTGTAGTACCTGACTGTGGCCACTATTCCATCAATGGAGTTACGCGGCTCCGTAAATGAGCAGTTCTGGCCGCCGCAGACACCGAGAACAGCTAATCAGCGGGGGTGCCAAGTGTTGCATCCCCACTGATCAGACATTGATGACCTATTCTAAGGCTAGGCCATCAATGTTAACGTCCTGGACAACCCCTTTAAGCTCCTTTTGACAATCCGACGTCTGACTGAGTAACGTGGTGCTGAAATTTGTGCAACCATCCAAAGTGGCTACCGGCAGTTTCTAGAGTCTTGGTAAGCTTCTAGTAGCAAGGTTCGGTCCACATGGTTCAGTCTACTTGCAAATAATGCGCAGGGCTGGTTATACATATGAGCTGGTAATCCAATCAAAGTTGAATTGTAGAATACAGGGAAGAGTTGATTAATTTTTTACCTGTTGAAAATCCTGCTGTTATTCTGAATCCGGCATTGTTATTTTGTTGTTCGTGCACCTCTCCATTCCTGAGATATAGCCTCTTTTTCTCTATACAAATCAATCATTTTAGTCAATTTTCTGTGGTAGTCAAGTAGACGCCCATATGGATATGATGACCACACCCAGTTGCCTAAAAAGACTAGATTTATATACAGGGAAAAGGGGGCTATATCTCAGGAATGGAATAACGCAGGAACAATAGAAAAACAATGCCGGATTCAGGTGAACAGCAGCATTTACCCAAGGTAAAAAAAACACATTTATGATAAGTGGTAGGTTCCCTTTAAATCCATTGCACACTTTAGCGGAGTAAGTCGGTCAGGATGTCTCTACATTTTCTTTGGTATCCAGAGAATTGTAATGGATACATATCACTAATCACAGAGCGTTCGGGGTCTTCTAGAACAGCACATACCACCTTTAAATGGAGGCGGTAAGGCCCGTTCTGTTCCAGAGGAGAACGCTGCAGGGATTAGCGTAGTAACATTTTAGTCAACAATTAGATACAGATATTGTATGTAACCCTTCACTTTCCAAGAAAGGTTTGCCCCGTTTTTCATGCCTTCACTCTATGTGTTATTTTTGCACTGTACAGTATCAGTTTTTCAGTAATTTCACAATGTAGTCAGCCTGCAATAATGCCGTGGTAGGCGGCCAACATTTCTCCAGCTGTTGTGGAACTGCTTGTCCCAAAAGCCCCTGCCAGCCTAGTCATGTACCAATCTGCCCATGATAGAAAAATGTGTTTCAGCTCATTATGCCAAATAGTGCCTACATACCACAGGCTAGACCTAATGAACATGCATTACTCCAGAATATGTTACATGTTGTTAACTCCGCTATTCTCGACATCTCACGTCACGTACAAATAACTCTATTAGCCAATGTCCCCCCCCTACAAGTTGCCTGCAAT
This sequence comes from Phyllobates terribilis, assembly GCF_046119375.1. Classification (NCBI taxonomy): domain Eukaryota; kingdom Metazoa; phylum Chordata; class Amphibia; order Anura; family Dendrobatidae; genus Phyllobates; species Phyllobates terribilis. The sequence goes on along the minus strand of NW_027362773.1, from coordinate 142,531,612 downwards.
AACCCAGAATACAACATTTAAGTCTCCAGCCCTGAATTAACCTTCTGGCAGTGGGAGAGGATTGATGTAGATGTAAGCAAACGACTTTCTTTTAAATTAATAATTTAAGATCGCTTCTACTTGGGATTGACTTTAGAAGGTACAGTGCGTCCTTTAGCTTTTTTTTAGGGGGAAAGGATGGAGCAATGAAGAGTATGAAATGAAAAAAAAAGAACGAAAGGGGAGACAAACCATAAAGTCTACTTTGGAAACAAAACACCCCTTCATCATATTAGTGTCCCCAAGGAGAAGCATATTCAGGCAAAACAAGTGAAAGCAGCCAGAATAGCGAGCGAAGTGATGGCACGTCGCCAGCTGAAAAAGTCTGTTGTTTGCTTGTTTCATTCTGTTTTTCTTCCTCTTTCTCTCCCAGTTGCTTTCTCTCTGCAGTGATTGTTTGGAGAAGGAGAGAGAGAGCGAGCGGAGTTGGAAAGGCTTCTGCATTGTTGAGCAACAGGGAATAGGGGGCATATGAGGGAACCTTTAACATGCAGGAGTAGCAGCAAGAGAGCAGATGTTGCTGACTCCCCTTTCATTTTTTTTTTGTTTTGTTCTGTCCCTTTAATTTTTTTTTTTTTTTTTCATTGCCGGCCTAATTGTGAAACAAAACACAGACGGCATGATTTGATCCAGAGAAAGTTTAGGATTATAAAGTCAGGGCTGCTAGGAGGTAGAAATGTTGGAGGAAAACATATGATGTGCGTGGCTGAACGTAATGGGGCTGTGCGCAGGTAGCAGGGAAATTCATGTTATTTTCGATTTAAATGATTGATGGAAAATCTTATCAGTAAATAACTTCTGGCAGAGGCAACGTGAATGTGTTTCCATAAACCAGATACAGGCTTAATAGGATGTTACGTAGCATTATGTTGATAACCAAGAGTTCTCCTATGCCTTGTGCGCAAAAAAAATGTCGGGCTCCCACTTTTGACTTTCTTCTCAACTCCTGTCCAAATAGATAAAAAATATAAAAAATATATAATGGCACACTTAAAAGGTTTATCCAGGACTTTTTTTTACTATGTGCCTAAAACCTAACAGGCAAGTAGTTGCTAACTACCTACCTGGTGTACCCGTCGCTGACTCAGAGCAGTCACTCAGCAGCTCTTCTTCTGGGCTGCGATGGCTCCCCGCAATTAGGCAATGGGGAACCGGCTGTCAAACACCGGCTGTCAAACACCATGACGCCCCGACAACAGAGCAGATTGAAAGAGAAGCCCCTGCTGTTGGCATGACGTCAGTGAAAGACTCTGATTCACTGGCAGAAGTGGCCTGTGACCACTCTGTGCCAGCCGAGATCGGTGCCAGGCACAACAGGCAGGTAGGTTGCAACTACCTGCCTGTTAGTTTTAGGACCCATAGTAAAAAAAAAAATAGTCCTGGATAAACCTTTTAACTTTAAAATGTGATGTCACTAGTCACTTGGGTCCTAAATCCACAGCTACTTTTATGCCATACAGTGCCTCAATTCAATTGGAGACAGCAATTTACAATATTTTTCCCAGGTAGAATCTATTTAAAAAGTTGAGTGACTCTCTAACGATTTTACAAATGTTTTCTCCTCCACCTACATCTAAAGCTACATCCAGATCTCTGCTGGGTCCTGTTAGCAGACAGCAGAGCATTTTGGAAATGTAAATGACAGCGTTGTACAGTAGGAGCTATGACATGGACCCCTTGGATTATGCATTTATTAAATTAAATGTGCCAGAATTCTGTTGTTTTTTTTTTTCCGAAAAGAATTTCATCACTTGTGCTATACTTATTATATGTTTTGGACACTTTCTGTGCCTAGTTCGACAAGCAGGCAGGGATCAGCTGAAAGGGGTTGTGACTTTGTTTAAAAAGGGAGCGGCTAAACATGTAACACTGTGTCACATTTGCCATAAATTTGTGGCACAAACTTAAACCAACTAATAGGTAGTGTAAAATTAGATTAGACAATCTAATGTCGGCCATGCACATTAGATGGCAGTTGGCCAAACGATTCCATCTCAGCTGACTTTCCCATAGAGAGGAGCTGCTCATTTGCCTGAGCACTACTGTGTTCTCTATGAGAAAGCCGCTGATTGACATATCTGCCAGTGACTTAACTCCATGAGAACAATGCGAACGACAGTCCAAAACTGGACATGTCTGATAGACATCTTCCCGACCATCAGATAGCTGGCGCCCACATACACTTTAGACTGTCAACTGAACCCAACGATACCGGTGAGTGTGGCTGACAATAGTCTAAGGGAAGAGTCAGACTGCCACATATCTCGGATAAGGATCACAACACAATGCTCGGACTGGACGGTGGCTCTTCTGACCCAAGCATTAAAGCATGTATTTCTTTGCACCTGTCACGCTCGAGTATGGAGAGCCGCCAGCCAGTCCAAGCATTGTGTTACGATCCTTTTCCAAGTTATACAGGCGTCTGCCTCTTTCCTAATGTGTATAGGGGGATTAAAGATAAAACACATTTATCAAACAGCATAAATGACTATGATAAATCTGGCGCCTTTTATGACTGTGTAGTTGAAGTTTGCAAACTCTAAAAATGCGAGAATTTTGATATATTCCCTATTGTATCACTTTTGCTTTAAAAAAAGTTTCCTTTGAATAACTAAATCTCTGAACAAAAATTTACAAAGTTACTTAACATTTCAGGTGGAAGAGCCCAGTGTGAGCATAAAACCGGTATCTAATCAATGCCATGAGCTTTCTCAGTGACTCCATCGCAAAGGTCACGACTGTCACTGTCTTATGATAGCTTTTTCTTTTTTTTAGTTCTTACTCTACTTTTATTTTTTGCTTAATCTGTAAAATCTCATCTTGTGATGTACAGAGAGGAAAAGCTTTGTCACTCTTTGCTCTTTATTAAAGGCTAAACTTGTCCTTCCTGCATGAAAAAAAAAGGAAATTTTGGGTTCCCGACCTTCCATTTTTGTCTTCTATAGAATCAGGATCTTTTGCAATAGAGAAATCGAGTCAGCAATCTAAATGGGAATTAGACATCAAGAAAGGGCAGTCATTTATTTTTTTGCCTCCTAGTTCTTTTCAATACGTGCAGTTCCCGGCATGGGAAGGGAGGAACGTCACACAGATTTAAAGGGGTTGTTATGTCTCGGTCAAACTCTTTCTTATTGGAAACAGCTGTTTTTTTGCTGGGAGAAGCCGCAGTGAAACTTATAAAGGTGGTCTTGAGTGAGGCCCCATTTAGGACTTCCAAAACGCAAATGCACAGAGGTTTTCTTGATGGGCAAACCCTTGCAAATATGACACAGTGTTTTACACTGGGAGCACATATACTATGGTGGACCACTCTTGCTCACGCTGGATGTGATATTGAATAGTCCCTATGCCATAGATATATGGACATCATGGTGGGGACTCCATCATGCTGCTAAAAAAGTGGATCAGGAATGCTGGGAACCAGGAAAACATTCATTTCTCAGTGCATCCTCCTCCTGATAGAGAACACTCCTTTTATTACATTTTCAATAGCATTATACGATTAAATATATGGAAAGAGAAACACACGTACACAGGGCTGTTTAATTATTTCTTGACGTCAGTAACTTTTCTCCTGCTACCATAATCTGCGTGACTTGTGTGTTTTTGTCCTTCTTCTTCTTCTCCACTAATTGTCATTAAGCTGTAAATGACCCAGAACAGTAATCTTAATATCCGCGTTAGTGGATGGCTTGTGATTTCATCTTCCTCTTCAACTGGGTGCGGTGAAGCAATGAAGCAAGCTTCACACCCGTTCATTGCCTGCCCCTCTCATATTTTGCCGGACCTATCATTCATTCACATGGGGACTAAGGGCTGAGATTACTGTTATATGAGAGGAGAGTAGTAATTAGGGGGGTAGAGAGAAACTCCCGATGCAACCGGTGGAAGACAATAGGGGGCATATAAAAGAGAAAGGGGGTTCACGAAAAAAATGGCATTTCCTCTTAATTGCACACTGATATAATCACACTAGATGGAGCTATGTCACTATACAAATTATCACCTCAGCCTAGTAGTGCATGCAGATTCTGCATAGCGTTGCATAGTTATATATATATAAGTAATTAATTGTTTGTTTTTTTTTCTTAAAGGGGTTGTCCAGACCGGGGTACAAGTCTGCAGTCACTCTATGTGACTGCGGACTTGTGAATTCTCACATCACCCGCACTGCACGCTGTGAAGTTTTTCTGGTGTGGGGAGCGGGAGCAGGTGGTGATGTGACCACAAGTATACGGTATGTGACGCGCCCCCTGGGCCAGTGTTGTTGGGAATACCCGGAGCCGGATCAGATGGGGGTTGTAGTCTCCGAGTGGCTGTGACCCGGTCCGTGCCCAAGGTGTCAAGCTCAGTGTGTGGCAGTCCTTATGATGTTACTAGATGTTCTTTTGTGTCGACTACGCCACCCGTTGAATTGCGGTCAATACGGCCGCCGCTGCAGCAGGGTCCGCTGAGGCTGGTGATGTATGTGCAGCTCAGGTAGTATAACCCCCAACGGGAGGGGTATAGCCTCAGGGGGTCAGTTGCAGAGGATGGGGGTTGTGGTGGTGCAGCGAGGATGGAAATGAGACTCAGAGTCGGGCTGTGCAGTTCAGGGTTTGTTTACTTACTGCAGTTGTTCTGGTCACTCCGGCCTTAAGTGACCACCCGAGCCGTGCTGCGTCCACCAGGTCCTGGACTCAGCCAACCCCCAGGTGATTCTGGAGCGTGGTCCTGAGCTCCCTTTCTGTCCTGTCCTCTTCTCTGGCCTTCCCCACCAGGGATCCACCTATGTCCGGCTCCCTCGGGCCTCTTGGTGGTAAACCCTTGTCTCTGGGTTCCCTGACCCTATTCCTGGTCTGCCTTCCGGGTGGATTTAGTGGGTGATCGTGGCAGATCGGTCCTGCCCACGACCTCCGGTTCCTGGCTAAGGTGTGCTGTAGCCTCTGCCAGCTTGGGATCCGGTACCCTGTTGCCAACTCTTCACCCTCTGGTCTAATTTGGGCTCTTGGAGTTCCTTCTCTCTCCCCCTCTGGGTCTTTCTTTCTCCTCTCTCTCTCTCTTGGCCTTGGAGCTGCTCTTCTCCTCTGCTCTGACAGACTGACCTCACTCTGCAAAAGACCCTGTCCTAAGATGGTGCCCACCTTATATACTCCCTCTATGTGTGAGCTCAGGTGACCAGCACCCAATGAGCTCCTAACTTTACCCAGGCTGCTCCCCCTATCTGCCCCTACACTACTGGGATGTTCCACCCCCCTCCCACTCCAGCCAGGAACAGACTCTGTCGTACCTGCACATTTCTCTAGTGGGAGTACCATCGGTCTGTTCCTCGGAAATGGGATGTGTGTAGTGCATGCAGCTAACTGAGCTCAGTTCCACACTCCATCCTTACCCGGGAGTGGAATACCACACCTCTGGCTTGAGGTGTAATACCCCTGTAGCAGCCGAATCCTCAGGGTGCTACATATGCACACTCCCAGCCACATTACGACTAGACTGTTTCCCGTCTTGCTCAATACACTAGTATAGCAACTAGTTTGAATGTGGCCAGGAGTGTGCATATCGCATTCTTTCGGCCACATGACCGCCCGCTCACAGAGCCAGCACTGGAGAATCTTCTCAGTGCGTACAATATGAGGATTCACAACTCTGCAGTCACTCTATGTAAGTTTAACTTGTAACTTTTGACCGGACAACTCCTTTAACATAATAGCCTAAACCATACCTGTTACACCAATGCAATTGAAAGGAGCCTGGGCGGACACATCAGAGGCCAAAGGGTGCCACTTCCATTTCTGCAAGCCACATAAGGGGGTGCAGCTTGACAAACTATTGGACTGCAAAGATCCCTTATAGTGTTCTTCTACAGGGACCCTCTTTTGTCTGTGTTTGCCATTGCAAGGAGCAATCCCTCTAGAATTCAGCACTGATGTATTTCTGGATAACCCAATAGACTGTCTAGTATAGCTATGACCTGATTATGATGGCAGGTGTGAGCTTTAAAAGGGTTGTCCGACCTTCCGGTACAAGTCTGCAGTCACTCTATGTGACTACAGACTTGTGAATCCTCACATTTCGGGCTGCATTCTTTACAGATTCTATGGTGCCGACATCAGGAGTGCCAGGCGTGTGACCGCAAGTATGTGATATGCATATCTGCATGGTCAAGTTCTGACTAGACGGGCATGGCTTTGCTCAATGCAAGTGTATTGAGCAAGGCCGGATACAGTCTAGTCGAAATGTGTCCAGAAGTATGCAAATCGCATACTTACAGTTACACGACCGCACCCAGCGCTGGAACAGTGCACGCAATGAGAGGATTCACAAGTCTGCAGTCACATAAAGTAACTGAAGACTTGTAGCTTATGACTGGACAACCCCTTTAACTGTTATGATTGATGATGGTTCATCTTTTTCCTGTATAGCAGAACGCTGTAGTAACTTACCTGTAGATTTGCTAGATCGCTATCCGTACCTCTCTGCATAGTAATTGTATTCAATTCTGCTTTATGTTTTTAATATCAAACGCTTATTGGTCTGTGTTCACCGGAAGGGTTAATGACGCCAATTACGTTAAGCTGCTTTAAAAAGGTTGTTTATGCACACGCTCGCATTTCAGCTAGCCTCCTTACGTCATTTTACATAAACAAGCCAAAGCCGGCATCAATATGATTCAGAACCCTTTTACATGCTTATTAAGCAAATATGAAGTAATGGCAGTCGCTGCCGTATGGTCCCGGAAATGCAGAAGATGAGTATGGTTATGACTTCTGAAGATGATGACGGAATGCAAAATGAAAAAAAAAGGAAGCATTACATCCTCATTAACTTGGCTGATCTTCCATGTTGATGTCATGTGCAATTTAACACCATAACCATCAGTTCTCCCAAATATTACCATTCATGGTAGTGAAAGATTGCCAGGGGCAAACATATCATACAAGGTCATCCTCGTCCAGTACTGCAGCCTGTCTGCTCCATACACAATATGTTTAGATGTGTTAATGACATAGATATAACTTATTAATATACTTATTCCACTGATGTCTTGGTTTCATTGTCATTTCCAAATCTCAGAAGCCCCACTACTGGTTTGTGTTTGACAAGACAGTTTCCGGAGTTAACGTTCAATCTCTGCTGCATGTAGAGAGGCCAGGCTGATGGTTCATTTCAATAGCTAGGCTAGCCCCTTCTCCATCTGTTCATTGGCTGTGACAGAAAAGGGGATCTGAAATGAGCCAGTCGGCCACCCTCCTTCACCCATATCCCCAATGACATACTGACGCAGGAGATGTTCTCCTATGTCAAGTGGAACTGCTGAGATCTTGGACAAACGGGAAACCTGTGACATTGTTGGAGCTTTGTTAACACAATTCTATAAGTTATTTATTAATAAGTAATTGATATGAACACATTGAAGCAATTTTGTTGTAAAAGGACAACCCCTTTAACTCATGCAAAATTAATTGGATCATTATCAGTACGTTAATAACTGTGGTCAGAAGAGAACTGTCAACAACTTCTATTGGCCTAGATATCTAGTATTCTTCCACTTAGACCAGTGGTCCCCATCTTTTCTTAAAGTGACAGCCCCATTCAGCTCTGAGAGATCATTGCGAGCCACATTCTGCGCCTCTACTTCCCACACCAGTGACACTGAGACTTTAGTATGAAGACAAAGCTTCCCCACAAAAAGTACATTGTGACCTAGTGCCCCTTCCCTTATAGGCAGGATACTTATATCCAGGAATGCCCATTTACCCTCATTCAGTATTCTTACATAAAACATACTTCCCTCTCTAACGGGCAGTATCATCCTATCTCCAGTTTACCATATTTATATCCCCCCCACCCAGTATATGAGCTTCCAGATCTGTTCTTCTGTGCATGGCTACTCAGAAAAGTCACCATCTGGATCCTAGAGACCCGCTTTTCAAAGCTGTTTGCTAGACCTGGTGCTAATGCACCAAGCTGGCAGACAACCATGAACCATACATCATGGGCCTGCTAGCCACATGTGGCTCCTGAGCCACAGGTTGGGGACCCCTTGACGTAGACTATCATGTGATGGTAGTAAAGGTCAAAGAGTTTGACCAAACCAGAAAAGTTTCATAGCCACACCATGAACTTTCTTTCTGACCCTCTGTAACCAGTGGCAAGAATTTTTCATAACTGATCCACTTAGTGTGTCCAGTACCAAAAAAGAACTGGTTCTGAAAAAAGATACCAGCTGAGCATGGAGTTTTACAACAAATGCACCATGGGAGAATAGTATGCAAATGTGCTCTTTTGCAGAAGATCAGACACTGACTTATGGGGTAGCTACCTAGCCTAGGTGGCAATTGCAAGTTTTTGTGTGTCCTAAAATAGAGATCTTTTTCATCATTTGTTAAATAGAAGTATTTGAAGAACTTCTTAGTGCTACTCATAATAAAGACAGTTGTCTCCAGCTTCTTCATATAGTCATGGGCTAGCGAAATCTTGGAATTAATGGAACGTTTTGCCACAGCTCTTTACGTATTTATGACTAAAGGATCCATGAACTGACCTATTGTATAGTCTTTTGGGTTCACATGGGTATCAACAAGATGACTTAATGGGTCAAATGCCTTTTTTATGCTCATGATCACCCAACACGCTTCTTCTCCTGTGTTTGTATAGATGCGTAAATACAATCTCTATTCATTTGTTATGAAGCCATACCTAATAAAGTGTAGAAATAACACATAAAATAATAAATCACTTGCCTCAGCCTCACAGACATTCATTCATGGACCCAGGGATGGCAGTACTCTGGGTTAAGGCTAATTGTTTGCAGTTCCTCTGACCTAAAATTCCATTCATTTCAGAGGCTAAAACTCCTCTGGGTTCCCAATCTGGACATTTTTTTTTGCTTTTCTTTAATATAATTTAAAACCTACCAATTATGGAATTTGTAGAAACAACAACATTGATGCGGAAACTGACTACAAACCCTTTCACTTTTGACAGGATTTGATTGTCGTAATTATCAGAAACACCTACGATTCAAAGGTGGCAGTGGAGACCTCTTAAATGTTACTTTTGTTTGTTCTCGAAACCTAGTGCTAAAAGAGAATTCCAGGCTCCTCAAACAGAAGAGGCACAGAGGTTAGGGCAGGACTGAAGCGCAACCCTGTTTGAACTCAGCAGATTTGTGACTTTAATTATCCCTGGCTTTTCATGGTTAATAGGAAGACTGACTAGACCTGTCAGAGAGAACGACCACCTACCTCACCCACCTATGCTGGTGTCATAAAAGCAGCTACTAAGTCTACTAAGTCTGCTATTTCAAAGCTAATATTTCTCTAAAATACTATTCAAGTTTATTTGCTTGTGTAATTGGTGCCGGCCCTACAATTTTGCCAAGTTCTAATCTCATTTGCCACACTTTCTATGATTAACAAGAGGCTACTCCATGAGCATAAATTGAATTATGGGTTTGGTAGAAGAGCACTAGACTGCTACATTTATCAAGTGGCCTCTTGATTCCGAAAAGCATGGAAATTCATTAGAGTAAGAGTAAACCCTTCTAGAAGAAAAGAGAATCCATGAATATGGTCATCCAAGACTGGATTTAGGGTCTTAATAGATCCTACTTATAGTCTTTTTTGGGTACGTTCGACTGGCGCTCTCCTCTAGCAAGTATTCTAAGTAGAAGATGTCACTGGCACTTTTAGATCCAATTATTTAGTAAGTCTAATTGCCCCTCCTAAACTGGTCAAGTGTTCTATACACCTATACGTAGAATCCCCTCTCACCTTTGGGTGGTCATCTAGACCACTGAGCAGAATGCTGATTTGAGCTCCTGAGTTATGAGTTATCTGGTCTGCAAACAATGTCCTACGAGGAACGGTTAAGGGATCTGGGAATGTTCAGCTTGCAAAAGAGAAGACTGAGAGGAGACTTAATAGCTGTCTACAAATATCTGAAGGGCTTTCACACTGTAGAGGGAACAGCTTTATTCTTATTTGCACAAAAAAAGACTTGAAGCAATGGGATAAAACTGAATTGGAGAAGATACAGATTAGATATTAGAAACTTTATGACAGTGAGGGTGATCAATGAGAGGAACAGGCTGCCACGAGAGGTGGTGAGTTCTCCTTCAATGGAAGTCTTCAAACAGAGGTTGGACGGACATTTGTCTGAGATGGTTTAGTGAATCCTGCATTGAGCAGGGGGTGGACCACGATGACCCTGGAGGTCCCTTCCAACTCTAACATTCTATGATTCTATTACAAATGGATCATTAGAGAGGAGAAGGTCACCATATTTGTGACTTTGTGGTGCCCTTCTTTGAGGGTCATCCTCCTGAAGGCTGCAGTTCTGCCTTCTAGTTCATCAGTAAGAGTAGGATCATATGACCGTTTTCTCTACATCCGAGGAAAATGGTCCGATTATTCTGATCAAAGTTTGATCACGATGTTTTCCACGGACCCATAGACTTGCATTGCCAATTTTGATTCGGCACTCGGATCAAAAGGGGACATGTCACTGTTTTTTTCCTCCAACCACTCGGTCGTGTGTGCAAGCCCTAATATGTAGTATCCAGAAAAATAGGAGCTGTTTTGTCCTATGTTCAGATAATGCCAATGGAGTTCTTAGATATGTTCAATGATAAAGAAAAAAATAAATAAATAAGGTCACATTATTGGAGGCATTTAGATCTACACAACATTTGCGAAATGTACGTTTGGTCTTATATACATGACTGCAATGTTTAACTATGTCCTTTGCAAATATGTACTTCAGAACTCCTGCAGGTCGTTTACTTAGCTTGAGCAATATTTTAAATGAGTTTATTTACATTTTTTTCAGGGTCACATATATTATTTCGGAATTCTCAAAAGATTTTTATTTTGCATCATGGATATTGATGTAAGGAAGTAATTTCAGGCCCCCTATCCTAGTGGGACCTGGTTCTGTTTATTTAATCCTGCAGTCACTCACTTTTTACTGAGAACTGAATAATGCTCCTAAGTGCTTAAAGGTGCACACTCAATATATAGAAGTGCACGCTAGCAGATGTCGTCTTGTGAAAAACATCTCTTGGCTGCCTACGCACATTTCAGCACTTTTACACAAAGCCAATGGTTACTTTTGTGCATTGTTTTTATCTCTGCTGTTATAGAGGGATATGTAACTATTTTAGATTATTATGTGGTTATGTTGCGTAGTTTGTGATATAGTTTATATGTTTACAATCAGAGGCTGTTGCTTTACAGTGACAAGTTGCAGGCATATTGTGTCTTTGCAACACATAGACACATATAAAACAGATTCCATAATTATCAAACTATGCTCTGCAATTCTCATTACCTACATAATAACAATAATTTTATTTATATAGCATCAACATATTCCGTAGCACTTTACAATTAAGTGGGGACATTTACCAACAATAAAAATAATAATTGTTTTATTTGTATAGCGCCAACATATTCTGCAGCGCTTTACAATTTAGACAATTTACAGACATTATCGGCACTGTCCCCATTGGGGCTCACAATCTTCATTCCCTATCAGTATGTCTTTGGAGTGTGGGAGGAAACTGGAGAACTCAGAGGAAACCCACCCAAACACAGGGAGAACAAATAAACTCCTTGTAGATGTTGTCCTTGGTGGGATTTGAACCCAGAACCCCAGTGATGCAAGGCAGCAGTGCTAATCACTGAGCCACTGTGCTGCCCCAATACTAAGTAATACATAGTTCAACAGTTACAGGAGGAGTGAGGACCCTGTTGCTCGCAAGCTTACAATATATAAGGAGATGATGTGGACACAATAGGTATAAAGTTCTTGTTGTGTATGGTCCAGCAATCATTATAAGAAATAGGGGTGTTCAAATAAAGCTGCATGATCCAGACATTAGAGGGACTAGATACTGAGGTGATAGGCTGGTCTAAAGAAATGTTCAGATTATGGAAGATGTTAGTCTTAGATCAGTTGCAGAATGAGAGCACGGGTAGGGCGATAGACAGAGATGAGAGAGGAAATAAAGGGTGGTGCAAAAGTGTGGAGAGTTTTGTGGGTGAGAGAGATAAGTTTGCATTGTATTCTATAGAAAATGGGTAACCAGTGTAATGACTGGCACAGGGCGGAGGCATCGGTGAAGCGGCTGGACAGAAATATGACCCTGGCTGCTGCATTGGGCCAATATATTTTACAATGCTGTATTGAAGATGTTCAAATTCAATCAGTGCCAATGTAATTTCTTTATCACACACTGTAGTCAATTTTCTATTAAGCCAATTAATGGACAAAAATATTATTTAAAAGCAGAAGGAAACCCCAAACTTGCAAACTCCATGTCCTTGGTCAGATTCAAATCCGTGAACCAATAATGTAAGGCAACAGTACTAACCACAGAGGTACTGAGGTTAGTAGTGTGGACTTTTGCTGCACATTAGTCACAAGGTGATGACTGGGCCAAATAAAATTACAGTTTTTCCAACCCTCTTTGCAATATGCCATGTTTTTTATTCTTTATAATCACTCTGAAGAAACCTCTTCTGGGCTGCCCCTAATTCATACTTAAAGGGATATTCCATTTTCAGAAAACCACTCTTCCTCAGCTACAGTTTGTTTTTAGAAAAGAAAATGGTTCTTTACTCACCCTCCCCGGGTTAATATCTAATTCTTCACTGCTGCTCCCTGTGTCTGTTATTGCCTGCAGTGCTGACATCACATTGACAGTGCGACAGTCATAACTACCGCTGAGCTCACTGCAGACTCAGTGATGGACCTGGGGAGGGTGAGTAAAGAACAGTTTTTTTTTTTGTTTTTTTTTTAACTGCAGCCGGGGACTAGGAGTTTTAATGTACAATATACAGGTGTGACTATATTGCACCTAATACAATCCAGGCTGCTATAAATAGATGATCAATTTAGCTTGTAAAATAATTCCTACAATTACAGAGCTTAACTTTAATGGGGATTTCTGCTTCTGACAATTGCTAGTTTCCCAATGCAAGCGATCACAGGCAATTCTATTACTGGGACTGCCAGTGATCAGCTGTGATTTGTGCAGAAACCATGCAGCAAGTGCTCAATTTCCCTATAGCACCCCCCATGGGAAAAATAAAGAATGACATAGTTCGCATTGTAATCAATGCGGATGTCCATAAAATTTCCATAATGTAGGCTGGTCTTGAGCAAAAAAAAAGGTTCTTTGTAGCCAGCCTCTTATTTGGATCCGATTTACCGCTAAAGATTTTCTAAACAAAACAACCCCTTTAATCAATTATTCTAAAGTCTTATCTGTTCCTCTTCCATTGTTCAACATATTCACACAATTTTTTTTAAACTTAAGGTAGGATAAAATAGTTTTATATCAAAAATTGCATCCTTGGAAACAATTTTACTCATTCGTAGCAACTATTTAGCAATTAGGCTTTATTTGCTTACACTACAATGACAGGAAAAAACAAATATCAGATGTTATAGTATAATACAAATTAACATATAAGTGCAATGTTAGTGAACAGTCGCAGGCTTGACATGCCTAAAAATCCTGGAATATTCACATAAATTCCAGGACAGTGCCCATTGATTGTTGATGTGGATATTTACTTATTTTTCACATTATATACATACAGGGTAAATTTTCCCACCAGCTATTACTGTAACTCCAACACTTTTGAGCAGATGCTTATAAAACAGGGTAAAAAAACAAAAATTCCAGTCGTATTGATTGAACAATAGGCCAAAAAAAGAATGTGGGCCTACAGAATAAAATCTAGGGGCACTGCTTGTTCGGCTTTCTTCAGCATTCATCAATGGAGAAAGAGGCAGCCAGAATATTGAATTAAATGCTTCACTACAAAAGATACGGTCCTTCTTTGGTCATGGTGGCTATGTACATGTGTTGTTTCCTGAAACAACAAGAAGTTAGACTCTAAAAAAAAATCCCCGGTGGCCAATGTGAGAATTGCATGAGTTCTATTTTTAATTTTTAATACAGACACAGAAAATAAAAACATTGCCAAAAAATAATTAAACACAAAAACCTGATTTAAACAATAGCTAATTTTCCAATGACACATTCTCTTTAATTAGAGCCCCTAATTTGCTAACAATGTGGAAACCTTACAGCACACTATTAAGGTTCTCTACTTAGTGCGTGATGAGACCATTCTGCATATTTTCACAATGCTTACTCAGTGATTTCTTCTGTTATGTAAAGTCATTTGTGATTAATCAAGGATATCCTTGCTGGTAACTTAATTTGGGGAAACAATTTGGGTTTTCTAAAATTTATAAATACATTTTTGGATTATTCATATTGCTTATGGTAGCGTTGTAATTTTTATATAAGCCCGATTGGGCCCTAAGGCATGGGTGAACATACCATTGGTGCAACCTGGCACCCAAAAGGCAAAGGGGGGCCTCTGACCACCTCTAAAGCAGTAAGCACCTTTAGTCACTGACACAAAAAAGGGCCTCTTTACTGTTTTTGCACAGAGGCCCTCTTCTGTTGGTGTCCATCACTGCTGTAGGGGTTCACCTGACTGGCAATGTTCCTCACATTTTAATGTCAAAATAGGGCCATTCAGCATTTGCTGCAGCCAACTTGGACTTCGTCGACTTTTAGGGTGGGCTGCTCTACGTCTGCCCACTGGTTCAGAGTGTGTATGATGACTTACGTTTATTGAGCGGAGATGTTAAATCTATTACTGTGTATCAATGGAGATGCCGATGGACAAAGAGGCTATGCTGAGAATTTCTTCCTCCTATTTGTCTCAGTGCTTCTGGCATCTAACAAAAGTCTGAAACACAACAGGTTCTATAAATTTGGAGCACAGCTGTCAGCCAGACTGTGATGCCTCCTACATGTGAGTAGCGTAAACACCGGGGGAAAATATTAGTGGTTGCTACGGATGAGCAGACCCATGGAAGTTCGGGTTCTGGTTTCCGACCCAAATTTTAGTCCAAAGTTCGGTTTGGGTACCAGAATTCTACCCGAACTTGAACCAAAACTCAAACCCCATTGAAAACAACTTTGGATCTCTTTTTGGACCGGACTTCCCCAGGAGCACCAAAAATTAAAACAGACTTCCGGGAGAAGTCGGTGTTCGGAACTTTTAAGTTCAGGTTCACTCATCTCTAGTGGTTACGGCACCATAAACTGTGTTTGTTTTATTTGGTCCAAAAGCACAATTTTTTTTCAAATTTATATTCCTATTATTTTTTTTCTTTATATCCAGAGGCATATAAATCACCGAGCATATGCCACCACCGGACAGTCTCTATATAAGATGTAATTTATAGATACATTTATATTTTGCCTGTAGAAACCGCAAGTATCTTGAGGACAACTGTATTTATGTGATCATGTGCATTTGGCCCTTTATAAGACTTCCAGAAGGTTACACGGGAATGGAAATGAATCACAATAGCTACCAGCAGGTTGACATCTCCAGATTTATAGTTTGACTACAATGTAAATGTTTGCTCAAGCACTTGGGGAGATTCGCATAGTCTGTAGGTATTAATAGAATGGTAAAATGGAGGGAGCTAAATTTATCTCTCTGTGTAACTGGGTGCAGAGGTTTGTAGATCACTTTATGAAGCCAATACAATAATTAAAGGAAGAATGTAACTTATACACAGGAGACGGCACTTAGCTGCTATGTTTCCTGTTTCCGCAAGGACCAGATTGCTGGTGACTTATGACTGTTTAACTTTATAGATGACAATTATCAAATTACTGGAATAAAAAAAATAACTGCTTGTATAATATGAAGCCGGGGAATCGGCAGCATTGTTAATCTCCCTTTGCCATATTTGTATGCTTTAGGGAAGTCCGTCACCTTGAACAAGCTCTTTTTTTAGTACTTTGTGTACACAGATTTTATAGGATGTACGGTATATAGGAAAATACATAGCCATATTTTGATGGACCATCTATGGTACTGATGAGTTTGAAGTTGATTTTAAAGGGAAACTGTCACCAGATTTAAGCTACCGGTGATGTGTCACTTTCTTGGCTGCTTGATGTCATTTTGATAAAATCACAATTTTATCTGCTGTAGTTCTAGCAGTTCTCTAAATGCTGAGCCCTGTATAACCCCGCCCACACCACTGATTGGCAGCCTTCTATGTACACTGTGCATAGGCAGAAAGCTGCCAATCAGCGGTGGGGGCAGGGTTATACAGAGCTCATGAATATGGCGGACTACCTGGCAGCAGGTTTACTACTCCTCTAGTGATATTCTCCTGTTGACAAAATAGTGATTCCATCAAAACTACAGCAAGTAGTGATACTCTGCTAGAATCAGGATCTCTGCCCCTGCATTATGCTCCTCTTAGATTAGTTGGCTAAAACCCCCATTTGATATTCCTAAATGTGGATTTGCTATTCATAACTAAAATATTGTCTGTTTCTTCAAGAACAGCACCTCTGTGATCCGAGGGCTTTATCTGGTATTGCAGCTCAACTGTATCAAAGTCAATTTTGATGTGTGTCTTTTTTTGTACTTTGTACTTTTTTCTATCAATGATGCCAAAATGGTATCCCTCCTTTGGTGCAAGTTTGGTTAATGGTCCTCTACCATATTAAAAGCATACTCCTTGCTTAAAAAGCCTGACTGCTTTCCAATTTTACTTGGCCATAAGTTTGGAGGCCTTTAATATACCAATCACATTAGTTACCCACCCTCCACAGGTCCAGCGATACCTCTCTAATGCTGATTTGGTCTTTTGTGATGGGTTTCAATCATGTCACATCAACAGCTTACGTAATCGCTGCAGCCAATCATTTGTCTCAGCAGTGATGCTTATGTAGATGGCACAAGCAGCCCAGTCAAGTGATTGTCAGCAGTGGTGGCGTGCACTGTAGAAGTGAAATCACCAAGGCAGCCTGTTATCAGAGTGAAGCAGCATCAGTGAGGCATCGCTGGACCTGGGAAGGGTGAGTAACACCTGTGATTATTATTTTATTGGTCTGCAAATATTTGAAATCGGATGAAGTTAGCAATCAGTACTTGATTTGGCATCAGGGTCCAACTACAGGGCATGGGATTGGCATTGATCTTATAAAAGTTTATGAAAAAAAGTTTAGAAATGCAAATTATACTGTAATAACTTATTGGGAAATTGTTGTTTCCTAATTACCTGATTTATCTGCAGATGGTAACGTCTACTGTTTTATCATTTCTTTAGCTGCCAAGGATACCAGTCACCCGGCATGCCCTATTTATCCTCTACACCTTCATAGCATACACAGCAGAATCATCGGGAGCCTTCAGCCGCGCCGAGACGCTCTGCGGTGGAGAGTTGGTGGACACGCTGCAGTTTGTTTGCGGAGATCGGGGCTTCTACTTTGGTAAGTGACTTATATTATTCCTCTATAAAACATTCACTTTCATACAACATGGGAAGGAACTTGTTTGTATGCAAATTATCCGGACATTTATAACCGCCTAGAATAAAAAGACATAAACATCTGAGCAATGTCAGTGCCCAACAACTGCAGCTGGTGTAGTATTTCCAAGCTTTGCTCCCTATTGGGATACAGGCCTGTTGTCGCCAGAGGGGATCAAAAACATACTCAAGTGCATTGCTGAGGAAGTGTTTCCATATTTTTCTTCAATAACCACTTAGCACATTAAATGCCAAACAGGGCACAGATTATTGCAATTGTAAGAAGAACTAATACATAAAGTTTACTGCCCAAAATGACACTAATATTTACAAACACATCTTACATTCACTCTTCCTGCTCATTTAGGCTTTGTTCACACACTACTTTCTTGGCAGTAAAGAAGCTGCTTACAACAAACAGGTTATGCTGCGGATTATACAGTAGTATGTGTCATATTTGTCCACAGTACATGTTTAAAAAATTAGGTTTGTTCACCAAAAAAAGCAGCAAAAAAAAAAGCATTGTTGCATTTTTTGCAGCGTTTTTGCTTTTTCTCATTGCTTTTATATGGTGCAAAAACGCTGAAAGAATTCACGTGCTGCAGTTTTCGAAGGCAAAGTTTTCCAATTCAGTCGGGAAAAAGGAAAATAATCGCGTGCATGAGATTTCTGAAATCGCATCTCTTTTGCTGATACTGTAAAAAGCAGCCTTTAATGTGCATTAAAAAAAAAAACGCTGCAAAAATGAGTGGTTAGGGAAGGGGCGCTGGTAGATTTGCTAATAGAACCTGCTGCGGGTAAATGCAGTAAACCACAAGGCTGCAAAATAGAGAGACAGATAATTGTGAGTAGTACCGGCGCTGGTTCTGATGGGACTGAGGTGATCACAAAGGAGGGATTGTCTCATGAAGACGACTTATTTCCATTTGTGCTATAACATGTGTGTATAAAGGGGGTCTTCCACTGATGGACCTGTCTCTTCCACATGGGCAGCCATAATACAAAGCTAATTTTCATTTAGCTTTATCTATAAAATATTAATATAGTTATTAAATCTAAAACTTTACATGGGGTATCCTTTTTTTTTTACAGGACTGTACATGTACGTTTGTTAGTTCTGGGTGTCTGGCTTAGGTCTAGTAATCGTCTTGGCTAGTGATGTCACGCTTCATAGTGTCATTTGCTGTTTTCCTTGACAGCTGTCTATAGTACAATAGACAATGAGGGGGGAAAATGCTTCTCTATGAACAGCTGATAAGAGTTTGTTCCCTGTAACTTGTGCTGACTATGCACATTCTTGGCCTATGTGTCCTCCTCGGTAAAATTGGCAGGGGAGAAAAGGAAGATCCAGGCAGGAGGCAGAATGGGGGGGGACAGCGGTTCAGTGAGTTAGGTCCCACAAAGACCCTCTTTGTTGCTTCCTGCATTCCTCTGGGAGAGTAGATGGAGTGGGGTGGGGGGGTGGAGGGAGATTGTTTACTTCAAATTCCCCTTTAACGCAGTTTGATTGATTTGGCAAAAAAGCGAGGGAGGGTGTTTGAGGTAAGCGAGGGACAAGGAAAGGATGTTGAAAGGAAATTGCCAGCATATTTACAGCACACAAGTCGTGAGAGAGAAAGACAAAATGCAGGAATTCTGTATGGCCCAAAAGGCCAATCATGTCCTGCTGGCTAATGGGCTCTTCTGTGACCCAAAAAAATGTAGCAGGGTGGTCTCAGTGCCTATATACACTTTTGGTGATCACTGTCTTTACACTACAAAGGGATCGAGTTAATTTACAGTCCTAGACACATAACATGGGTATTATGGATGTTATTACAGCTCACGCTTATTATGGCTGCTACTACTGTTACTACAAAACATAAATACAGCCATGGCCTATCAATCACCTGAACACAAGACATGAGAGTGGATCCGTCATCAGAAACTACCATCAATAATTTATTATTGCAATGGGAATAGGCAGCTGGCCTTATATTTCTAGCACCATTACATGGCGGCCATACAGTGTAATGGCAGACCATGTGAAACATAGCTGAGTTCCCCAGAAAGGGAAAGGTTCTTTGTTAGCAGCTCTCCGCTCTAATTCACACAAAGGACCCACTTTATGACATTGTTATTCCCTAATTGGACATATAGAAAGGCATGTGATTCAGATATTAATCAATTTCTATTAGAATAGTCAAATTGTTCCTAATGCAACTCCTTAAAGAGTAAACTTTTCTTTAATAGTACTACAGAAATTGCAAAGTAATAATTTTTTTGCAATATACGTCATTATCTTATTTTGCTTCCTTCTCACTTAAACACTGTTTCTGAAATGCTTTTTAAATGCACAGATCATGCTCCTTTACAATCTGCTTTAACTGCTGCTCATCAAAGACCTGTACACTATATTCAAATAGTCTGAGTACATGGTAGGGTGCTGGAAGCAAATCAGAGAGGTTCAGACAGGGAAAGTCCTGTACTTTGATTGAATATAGTGTACTGATCTTTGCAGAGCAGCAGTTGAAAGCAGCTTCTAAAGGAGCATGGACTTGCAATGAAACAGCACTGTAGAGCAATGTTCGGGTGAGGAGGAAGTAAAATATGATAATGAAGTATATCACAAAAAATCATATCTTTGGAAACTGCAATGTGTCACCGATAATTACATTAAAAAAAGTTTAGTAACTCTTTAAAGGTTACCTGCATGAAGTAGTGGAGGTCATAATTATTTCACAGTTTATGAGAAATTTGAGTCTGATGTATTTATTATATGCATGCTATCCCCCACCCTAGGCCTCCCATTTCTGTACATAGGAGCTGTCAATAAAAGGCTGGAGGGTGGGTATAGCCCACGTATCATACATATCATATGCATATTTTCATGCAGATCTCAAAACATGCAGCACATTATGCATGCCGGACAACTAATATCAGCATGCCTGGAATTACTTTTTTCTGTTCTCTGCCCTCAGTGAGCAACATAAAGGAGCTAAAAGATTTCCATTATGGTAACTGGAAAGTAGAGACTAGTTTTAAATATAAGGTAAAAAAGTTGCACAATACACAACTGTAATTGTAGTTCTCATATGTCTCATTCTACTTTGTAGAATGGCCAGTCTTAAACGGTGGGAGTCGTTGTTTTTGTTTGTGGAGGCAGATCTGTCCAAAGAAATGTTTTTATATCCTTTTTTTATTATAAAAAAGGTACTAAATCTGGTGCCATTAATGTAGCCAGACACTGCTTATCAAAGTACACTTGATTTCTGTTATTCTAATGTTATACAGTCAAGTGAAGTATTTATTGTTGTGAGGTATTTTTTACTGATTGTCATAGGACTAGAAGGTTGGGCTAGAAGCCTTTAATATATGTTTATTGGCTCCAGCCTGTATCTAAAATTTATTCTAAATCGTCGCTACAGAGAAACAAAATTAAAGCTTTTAGCCAAGTCCATTTTTTTTTTACTATGTACTGAAAAACTAACAGGCAGGTAGTTTCTAACAACCTGCCTGTTCTATCCAGTGCCAGCACAGAGCAGTCACTGGCTGCTCCTGTCGATTTTTCAGTTGCTTCACATCAAAAGAGCAGCTCTTTCTCTTCCGGGCTGCTCTATCGGCAGGGAGTGACTGACGAAGTCATGCTGATGGACAGCCGGTTCAACACAGTTAGGCAACGGGGAGCCGACTGTGAATCAGCACAACATCGGCAGTCGTGCCTCATCAATAAAGCAGAGCGGAAGAGAAGCTGCTGCTCTGTCGATGGGGCATGATTGACGACATCATGCTTAATTGATAGACAGCTCCCCGAAGTAAGGCAGCGGGGAGCCGACTGTCAATCAGCATGACATCGGCAGTGAAACCCCATCAATAGAGCACAGCTGAAGAGAAGCCGCTGTTCGGTTGACGCAAAATTGCACAGGGGACAATAGGCACATAGGTAGCAAGTACATGCCTGTTAATACTTATGCCCATAGTAAAAAAATAAATAGTGCCAGACAACCATTTTAATCTACATTAAGGCAATAAGGAACTGCCCGTATACTCATAGCCTGCATACCATTCCTCTTCATGGTGCTGATTTGATATGAAAGCAAATTTTCTCATAGATACAGTACAGACCAAAAGTTTGGACACACCTGCTCATTTAAAGATTTTTCTGTATTTTCATGACTTTGAAAATTGTACATTCACACTGAAGGCATCAAAACTATGAATTAACACATGTGGAATTATATACTTAACAAAAAAGTGTGAAACAACTGAAAATATGTCTTATATTCTAGGTTCTTCAAAGTAGCCACCTTTTGCTTTGATGACTGCTTTGCACACTCTTGACATTCTCTTGATGAGCTTCAAGAAGTAGTCACCGGAAATGGTTTTAACTTCACAGGTGTGCCCTGTCAGGTTTAATAAGTGGGATTTCTTGCCTTATAAATGAGGTTGGGACCATCAGTTGTGTTGTGCAGAAGTCTGGTGGATACACAGCTGATAGTCCTACTGAATAGACTGTTAGAATTTGTATTATGGCAAGAAAAAAGCAGCTAAGTAAAGAAAAGCGAGTGGCCATCATTACTTTAAGAAATGAAGGTCAGTCAGTGCGAAAAATTGGGCAAACATTGAAAGTGTCCCCAAGTGCAGTTGCAAAAACCATCAAGCACTACAAAGAAACTGGCTCACATGAGGACCGACCCAGAAAAGGAAGACCAAGAGTCACCTCTGCTTCTGAGGATAAGTTTATCCGAGTCACCAGCCTCAGAAATCGCAGGTTAACAGCAGCTCAGAATAGAGACCAGGTCAATGCCACACAGAGTTCTAGCAGCAGACACATCTCTTCAGCAACTGTTAAGAGGAGACTTTGAGCAGCAGGCCTTCATGGTAAAATAGCTGCTAGGAAACCACTGCTAAGGACAGGCAACAAGCAGAAGAGACTTGTTTGGGCTAAAGAACACAAGGAATGGACATTAGACCAGTGGAAATCTGTGCTTTGGTCTCATGAGTCAAAATTTGAGATCTTTGGTTCCAACCACCGTGTCTTTGTGCGACGCAGAAAAGGTGAACGGATGGACTCTACATGCCTGGTTCCCACCGTGAAGCATGGAGGAGGAGGTGTGAGGGCTATTTGACCAAGAAGGAGAATGATGGGGTGCTACGCCAGATGACCTGGCCTCCAGTCACCAGACCTGAGCCCAATCGAGATGGTTTGGGGTGAGCTGGACCGCAGAGTGAAGGCAAAAGGGCCAACAAGTGCTAAGCATCTCTGGGAACTCCTTCAACATTGTTGGAAGACCATTTCCGGTGACTACCTCTTGAAGCTCATCAAGAGAATGCCAAGAGTGTGCAAAGCAGTCATCAAAGCAAAAGGTGGCTACTTTGAAGAACCTAGAATATAAGACATATTTTCAGTTGTTTCACACTTTTTTGTTAAGTATATAATTCCACATGTGTTAATTCATAGTTTTGATGCCTTCAGTGTGATTGTACCATTTTCATAGTCATGAAAATACAGAAAAATCTTTAAATGAGAAGGTGTGTCCAAACTTTTGGTCTGTACTGTACATATAGAATCCATGAAAAAATATGGTGCCATGTTATTTTTGAATGACATGCATCATATGGCAGCACTCAAAGTACCCTCCGATCCTTTATACCCAGCCATAGTTACTCTGCCGGATGAATGTGTGACATTGTGCTCAAATCAAGATTGTACATGAATATAAAATGTAGGGATTTTCCTGGTACAAACGTCTTTACATTTCTTCCAATATCAGGAATGGAAGCTAATGTGAACTACAAATTTTCTTTTAATGGTCTCCAGCCACTTTCCCTCAGACATATATGGCATATTCAATATATACTATAATTGTTTATAAATACCTACTTAAAAAAAAGAAAAGAAAAAATGCAACTGTAAAAAAGCCAATAATTTCTCCTAGTGGGACAGAAGTCCCACCCATGCTTAGACTAGGAGGAGTTTGAAATGCTTTACTGTAAAGTACAGAATTTAAGAACCATAAAAGGTCAATCGATTTTTATATTTTGTTTTGTTAGGACATCAAATATAAATTTCACATAAAAATGCTGATAATGTCAATGTCTGGTCTATCTGTTTTATTGCTTTAAATTCTGGAAAAAAATGGCTGCCCACTGTCCTAAATCCTATTTGTATAATTTATACCATAAAAGACAGCAACAGAACAAGCAAATACAAGTCAGACAGCTTTTCCAAATTTTCCATATTATGCCAGCCTTTCCTTTGGTAGTTTGTAATTATAGGGGGAAAATGATTTTTAGAATAAATAGATACATAATTAACACTATGAAATATGCTATAAAAAATCTGCACGTATAAATAACTCTCTTGATCAAACATAGTGATTTGGTAAGTGGCCACATCACAAGGTCGTCCAAACCCAACAGCTTTAGTTCCACCGACTATTTAGAAGTTGGAGATCTTTTTAAGCAACTTTGGCGAAGTAAACAGTGAACCACATGAACATGGATTCTTTCTCTTATGTGTAATGACATGAAACATCTGTAGGGTACAGGCTGAATCAACACTTCAGTATATCAACATATCAGGCCTGCACATATATAGGCAGCACATTTTGAGTCCAGTAACTTTTAGTGCTCCACAGGAAAGTACAGTTTGTTTATGAATGCTCATCAATTAACGTGGCAGAAATTCACAAGAACAAACCAAATCCTCTCTGTGTTCAAAGTACTCAAGAATCCAAGAAAGATTCACTTGGATTTTTATTGATATTTATATCCTTGTAATATCCGCCATAGAAAAACTGACCATAGAGTTCAGCTTGTCATCACTGAGCAGGATCTTCTGCTGACCTTAGTTGGTAGAAATAATACTACTTAATAGATGTATGAAAAAACCTGCTGATCTACAACATTTGTGAAAAACATCTATTCTATGGATACTGGATTACTGTTTAGAGAGCACCACCCTTCGAGAAGACCATTTTTTTTAAACTTGGTCATATGGCTTAGTGTTGGACTGGAGAGCCAAGGACCTACAAGTGACATTGACTCTTGGAGCCCACAGTTCAGTTACATGCCATAATATTTGCAAAATAAATACAAATTTCCACACATAATTAACTGGGTTAAATGAATGATGATTCCCTTATTTGTAATTGCTGTATTATGTGTACTGTGCAAAATAACAAGAGGGCGAGAGGCCCACCGGGAGATTGACCTGTTCTCCTGTGTGCCAGTCCAAGCTTGATATAGCTCCTGTTTTGTCCAATACTTACATATTTCTGACAATGTTTGATTTGGCGTAATTTTGAGTGCCTATCCTTCATTTCACCCTGAGTCAGGTGGTTTTAACAATATCTAGTCGGCATCTACCGAAGTGTGCTGGCCTCTGTAAGAAAGTTTTCCCAGCCCTAAAACAAACATACAACGGAGACTGAACATTATCTCACTAAGGCTCTGTTCACATTTGTGTTATGCTCCATTTACAACACAATGCCAGATGCATTGCACAATGGACACCAATGGCGCCGATAAATTTTAACGTAGTTAAACAGGTTTCATTAGGTGATGTAAACATAGCCTCAGATATGCTTTTAGTGCATTAAGTAATGACTTTGGGATGTGTTACCATGTAGCTCTAAAGGCTAACATTTCATAAATATGTCAGGATGCATTATGTGCTGGAAGGTAGACAGTAAAGTGTTTTTTTTATGAAACAGGATATCCATTGTATAAATTGTTTAGTTTACCAAGTCTATTCTGTATATGACCTGTACAAGTCAAGTGAAGACACTATGATTGGTTTATTCTAGTCATACTTCCTTTGCTTCTTAATTCTCATGTTGAAATCTCCATTGGCCTTTTCCATTTGACAATCATAGCAAACGTTTGCCAAAAGAGTGTGAACTTTCTTCTACAGACATTGGAGATTGTGTGCGGGAGGAGATGACAAAAACTGCTCAATCGATGCATACCATGGCTCATCTTAGTTTAGCGTTGACCATGAAACATTGAAAAAGGTAATTTGGTTTGGATGGCTCTGGATGTTTTGGATGTTCTGGCTACAGAAGAGAGCTTGCTTATGTAAGTGTCACGGGTGTATCAAGTGTGACAGACAGTCATTCTGGATCCGGCTGTAGAAGGTCACTGCGCCTGGCATTGCAGATGCCTTCTTGATCCTCTCATCTCTATAGTGTAGTGATATCCGTCTCCCTTTAGGACCCAGCAGTGACCTCCACCTTCTGCTATTAATTGACACACCCTTGCTTGGTAGTTAACCCCTTAAGCCCCGCGGGTGGTTTGCACGTTAATGACCGGGCCAATTTTTACAATTCTGACCACTGTCACTTTATGAGGTAATTACTCTGGAACGCTTCAACGGATCCCCCTGATTCTGAGATTGTTTTTTCGTGACATATTGTACTTCATGATTGTGGAAAAATTTCTTCGATATCACTTGCGTTTATTTGTGAAAAAAACGGAAATTTGGCGAAAATTTTGAAAATTTTGCAATTTTCAAAATTTGAATTTTTAAGCCCTGAAATCAGAGCGATATGTCACACAAAAGAGTTAATAAATAACATTTCCCACATGTCTACTTTACATCAGCACAATTTTGTAACCAAAATTTTTTTTTGTTAGGGAGCTATAAGGGTTAAAAGTTGACCAGCGATTTCTCATTTTTCCAACAAAATTTACAAAACCATTTTTTTAGGGACCACATCACATTTGAAGTCACTTTGAGAGGTCTTTATGACAGAAAATACCCAAAAGTGACACCATTCTAAAAACTGCACCCCTCAAGGTGCTCAAAACCACATTCAAGAACTTTATTAACCCTTCAGGTGCTTCACAGGAATTTTTTGAATGTGGAAGAAAAAAATGAACATTTAACTTTTTTCACAAAAATGTTACTTTAGACCCAATTTTTTTTATTTTCACAGGGGTAACAAGAAAAAATGGACCCCAAAATTTGTTGTGCAATTTCCCCTGGGCACGCAGATACCCAATATTTGGGGAAAAAACACTGTTTGGGCGCACGGCAGGGCTCGGAAGGGAAGGAGCGCCATTTGACTTTTTGATTGTAAAATTTGCTTGAATAATTAGCAGACGCCATGTTGTGTTTGGAGAGCCCATGTGTGCCCAAACTTTGGAGCTCCCCCACAAGTGACCCCATTTTGGAAACTAGACCCCCCAAGGCACCTTTCTAGATGCATAGTGAGCACTTGGAACCCCCAGGTGCTTCACAAATTGATTCGTAACAATGAAAAAGTGAAAAAAAAAAACACTTTTTCATTTTTATGAATCAATTTGTGAAGCACCTGAGGGTTCCAAGTGCTCACAATGCATCTAGATAGGTGCCTTGGGGGGTCTAGTTTCCAAAATGGGGTCACTTGTGGGGGAGCTCCAATGTTTGGGCACACAGGGGCTCTCCAAACGCAACATGGCGTCCGCTAACAATTTGAGCCGATTTTCCATTCAATTTGTTAGCGGACACCATGTCGCGTTTGGAGAGCCCGTGATGTGCCTAAACAGTGGAGCTCCCCCACAAGTGTCCCCATTTTGGAAACTATACCCCTCAAGGATTTTATTAAGGTGTATAGTGAACATTTTGAACCCAGAGGTACGGCACATTATTTGTTTACATTAGGTCATCATATTGAATAAGTTGTCATTATTCTTGAGCGCAAGTGCTCGCTACTTGAGTTTGCATCGGGTACTCAGGTATGCACCATGTACAGCGTGTGCTCGAGTGACATGCTCGAGTCCCTGCTCCGCATGTTTCACGGTTATTAGACACCCAAAAAAAAACATGCGGGGATCGCTCGTGCATGGCAGGCAATCCCCGTAAAGTTTTTTGGCCGCGAAGCATATGGGGCAGAGACTCGAGCATGTCACTCAAATACCCACGATACTCAATGCATACCAGAGCACCCGATGCAAACTCAAGTAGCGAGCACTTGCTCTCAACACTAGTCGCCATATCGTCATCTTTTTTTCTTACTTTTGAAAAAAATCCCAACCCCAGCCCTAACCCTAGCACAACCCTAGCCCCAGCACAACCCTAGCCCCAGCACAACCCTAGCCCCAAACCCAGCCCTAACCCTAGCCCAATCCTAACCCAAGAGTTTATTTTTGACGCCGTTCCTTGTGCGGTATAAGTGATTAGATGACTTTATTCTTCGGGTCGGTGTGATTACAGCAATGCCAGAATCATATGGGGTTTTTATGACTGACAGCTGTCACACACTAAAAGACGCATTTTTTGTAAAATCTAGTTTTTGCATCGCCATATTTTGAGAGCTATAACTTTTCCAGATTTTGGCAGACAGTCATGTGACGGCTCGTTTTTTGCGGGATGACTTGACGTTGTTATTGGTGCCATTTTCAGGCACGTGACATTTTTTGATCGCTTTCTATTCCGATTTTTGGGAGGCAGAATAAACAAAAACCAACAATTCAGGAATTGTTTTTTTTTTTTTTTTTTTATTCTGTTCCGCGTGTGGTAAAATTGATGAGGTAGCTTTATTCTTCGGGTCAGTACGTTTACAGCGGTACCACATTTGTATCATTTTTCTATGTTTTGGCGCTTATACACAATAAAAGCTATTTTACAGAAAAAAATATTTTTTAGTATCGCTTTATTCTGAGAGCTATAACTTTTTTATTTTTCGGCTGATGGAGCTGTATTGCGGCTTGTTTTTTGCGGGACGAGATGACTTTTTCAGCGGTATCATTTTCATTTATATGCGTCTTTTTGATCGCGTGTTATTCCACTTTCTGTTTGGCGGTATGGTGATAAAGCATTGTTTTTTGCTTCGTTTTTTTTTTTTTTTTTTTACCGTGTTCACTGAAGGGGTTAACTAGTGGGACAGTTTTATAGGTCAGGTTGTTCCGGACGCGGCGATACCAAATATGTGTACTTTTATTGGTTTTTTTTTATTTTTTTTATAATAATATTTATTGATGGGTACATTATATTTTTATTTTTGGTGTATTATTTTTTTTATTTTTTTATAATATTTTTGCACATTTTTTTTTTTTTTCCACTTTCACACAGTTTATACACTTTATTACTTTGTCCCACTCTGGGACTTTCACTTTTTTTTTTCTGATCGCCTGCATGGCACAGGAATGGAGCACCATCCCTATGCCATGAAGGCTGTCAGAAGTGCACAGTGTGAAGATTGCTTGGAGATGCACTGCGCATGTCCAAGCAATCTTCCTGCTCTCTGGTGACCCGGATGTTGTCATGACGACATCGGGTCGTCATGGCAACACCCGGGAAGCCTTTGCAGACTGCGCTGGAAGCCGGAAGAGGAGGTGAGTATCGCCGATCACCTCCCCTTGCCCCCGCAATGCCGCGATCGACTTCGATCGACTTCGATCGCAGCATCGCGGGGGTTAATGTGCTGGGAGCGGTGCAGGACCGCTCCCTGCACATAGTACCGGGTGTCAGCTGTGACAATCAGCTGACACCCGGCGGCGATCGTGCCCGCACAGCCTGTGTGCGCGCGCGATGACGTACTAATACGGGTCTGGCTCTTAAGTCCCAGGGCACAGACGCGTATTAGTACGTCAGATGTTATTAAGGGGTTAAAAACTCTCAGTGTCTCCAGAGAGTCGCTGGTGATAGTTCTATGTTCCTCTGTCCAGGCTTGGAGTACTAGTAGTCAGCTAGTTTCTTCTTGGAGCTACCTTGGAGGACAGTTGGCACCATCTCTCAGGTGTCTTCTCAAGCTAAGTGTATCCCCTTTGATGTTTACCTTGTTGTCTTTAGTTACAGTGGGGCCTGACTAGTGTTCACCCCGTCCCCTCCCTACCTAGGTCGTTGCTCTAGGGACATTCAGGAATTAGGTTTCCATTCTTGGTGATAGGTGCGGAACCTATTAAGGGACGATAGGGTAGTCAGGGTGATATTAGATCAGCCTAGGGGTCTCCACTCCCACTTTCCCTAGTTGTTGGGCTCCCTTCCCCCTCTTACCATCATTGTACACTTGTTCCTTCCCTCACCTTGTGTGACAATAAGCTTATCATAGCAACCCTGAGCTGGCCATACACATAAGAGATATGCTCGCTTCAGCCCACATTTACAAAGGATTGTGTATGTTGAAATCCAAAAAGCCTGATCAGATTTTACCTTGAAATTTGTCAGCAGAGAACAGACAAGAGGTCTCCTTTTACATTATATTGTCAATCAATACCTATGAAATTGGTAGATGTGTCAAATTTTTATCTACTGTCTATGTCTAGGTTCAGTCGATTTTAATGGGGCAAATGATGTTTATGCTGAATCTAATCATCTCCATGCCATGTATATTTTTCACGTTGCTGTTTTATACATTATTTCTTATGATAACCCATAGAAGGGTTAACATACCAAAGCAGAATTAATGGAAAAGAGCTGAGCGAGCTTAGCGTGACACCCCCTATCCAAGAGTGAAATCCAAGACTCTTGTTTACATGGCTTACTCTGCTGGTATTTGAGCTGAGGGACATGAATATTTATCTGACATCTTCAGGCCATTTAGGAATACGACGATAAACGTCCAGAGGAGCTAAATCTGCATAACGTTTGATTAGTGGATTACACATGGATTGTTTGTTTTATTAGAGTGTTATGAACGTACAGTTGTGGAGCTATTGAAATTCTCTGATTTTTTTTCAAGATTTCAACTTTTGGGTCAGGTTTGAATATTGCCTTAGCACAAAAAAAAGTAGAAAAAAAAAGGATTCTGGTGAATTGGCCTGAGACCAGAAACTGCTGGTGTCTGCGATTCCAGGAATCCTGTCCCTATAAGAGTGGAAATGATCCAAGAGGCAAGAGCCGTCCAGACTGTGAAATCAAGATCACAGAACTAAAGGACTATTGAAATTATACAAACAATAGAGTAAAAGAAGAGTTACCTGATTTACCAAAATTTGCTCCATTGCGTTAGAAAAGTGTTTTCTGCAGATGATACTTATAGGGGTCTCTCATTATTTAAACCCACTAGTGTGTTTGCTATATTTTGGATTCTTTGAAAGAGAGCCCTCTTCTTCTTGGGAAATAAACATTGGGGAACAAATAGACCAGGTATAATATCATCATTGTTTATATTACTTTATAGAAACAATTGGAGACTGAAGATCCATAGCCAATGCAAATTCTGCCGGCAGGTGTGCAGGGCAAACAGAAGTCCAGCTCTACTTGTCGTGTGCAACCTCATAGCCAACCTATGAGCAACCTTACTTATTTGTAATTTGCTAAAATACCCACATATGACAAGCAGAGGTGGAGTTGAGAACTTCACTTTGTTTTTAAAGGACTTACGTATCGATGACATACCGTTAGGATAGGTCATCAATATCAGATTAGCCGGGGTCCAAAACCATAGCCAATCAGATGTCATCTGCTCTGGTGGTTGTCAGACAACAATAATGTATAGGGTGAAACACAGCAGACCCACATATTGTTTAGTTGCAGTTGCTCTGTCCTGCACCTTATCTCCTATTTGCTTAACCTGTCATCAGGGTTTTTAAACCCCAAACTAATGGCAGGTGTTTAAAGATGCTTTAATGCTGAGTAAATCCTTACCTTGCTTCTAAAAGTCCATTTTGCTGTTTTAAAGAAATCCAAAGGTGAAATTGTATGCTAATGAGTTGCAAGTGCAGTGGGCGGGTTCTGTACTTAGATCTCTCCTGTCTCTCTCCCTATTCCCCACCCCCTGCCTTCCTTCTGTCTCCTTCTGACAGGTCACTGAAACATGAGTGACCTGAAAGCAGGAGGCAACCAGCCATCTGTCACTGTTCCTGGTGCCAGTGGCGGATGGAAGTACAGCTCCGTTAACTGCATAGTGGCTGCAGTGTCTACTGCAGATCCCGCCTATTCATTTGAATAGGGAAGATTTGGCGTACCCATTCGAAGGCCATTGTGCAGTTGATGGAGCTGTGCAACTCTGCAACTAATTAGACCCAGCAACCGGCACCGGGTATAGTTGATCGGCAAAGGTGCTGGGTGTCTCACCAACACTGTTCTAGTATTGATGACTGTTCTAGTATATCAGACAACCCTATTAAGGTTCTAAACAGAAGGAGATGTTCACTTCTGGACACTACTAGGTCAACCTTAATTATATCGTGCACTGGACCCATACGTTATCACACTGCCAATGTTCTGTCACTATTAACAGTAATTGTATTTATTTTTAAGGCTTAATATAGGACTAAACCATAAGCCTACTATTTTTTTATGATGTTATCAGATGAGTTTTACTTAATGTTAATAAACTACTTTTTGTCTTCTAGAAAAGAATGCCGGCCGCTCCAATCGCAGGCCTAACAGAGGAATTGTTGAGGAATGCTGCTTCCGAAGTTGTGACCTAGATTTACTGGAGACATACTGTGCGAAGCCCGTGAAAAACGAGAGAGATCTATCCACTGCACCTGCCACAGCGATGCCATCCCTGAACAAGGTGAGTGTGAAGGTGTCAGGTTTTCTGTAATCTTAATCTGGTCAAGAATCTGCTGAGTAAAAGTGAACAGTAAAATGAAGACTTGACCGTGAGATTGTGCTTACGATGAGGGCGCAGTCAGCTTGGCCGAAGGCCTTTTAACCATTAGAGTGTCTGCTGAGGGATGCAGGAACGATCTGACCATTTTAGCTTTAGGGGAAATCTGAAGACCCTTAGCCAGAGGGAGACCACAATCCTTTGGTGACTTAGAGCACTCATAATAATAATAATAATTTTTATTTATATAGCGCCAACATATTCCGCAGCACTTTACACTCATGAAAATTAAAGTTACCTTCTGTCACACATATTAGGACCCCGAGTTAGAATAGCTGAGAAAAAGCGAGTGGGGAAGACAAATTTTTAGTCAAAGCTAAAATTTTGGGCCTGATTCATTATTTTGTCTGCCTAGTTTTTGATGTTTTTAGACTATTTTGCTCCTAATTCTTCTTTTAATTTGCACCTTTTAAACGTCTATTGTATATGAGTTTGTCAGTTTTTTCCTATGTCCGCTATTCTTGGACATAGTTTAGGTTTTCCATATGTTTTTGGTTGATTAATCATTTGCAACTTTTTGAAAAGTCACAAAAATTTGTCACATACGTACTCCAGTCCCCTCACTGGAATGATTTTATGTGCGCCAGGTATTTTTGCCCAATTTTTGTGTCATTTAGGAAACTGTGCACTGAAAAATCATAAAAAAAGGCTAAGAGTACAAAAATAAAGATAATTTTTACTTTGCACAAAATTCATAAACCACATGCTCCATTTTGAAAAATTTGCCACAAGACAAAAAAGAAAAGTGACTTTAAAAAAAAAACTAAAAAATCCCCACAAATAATGGGGACCTAGTTTTTGACTAGCTTTTAGTGCTGATGAAGTCAGGAACATGAAAACAAGAGAACTTCATGCAATAAGTAATATAATTTGTATTGGAGAATGTCTTTGATTTTTAGACCTTTACATTTTTCATATCATTTCTTTTTTTTTTTTCAAATTTTTTTGGGTGTTTGTAAAATGAATGTGTACAGCATTTACTAATAAATAATTGCATCTCTTTTATCTTGTAGGACATCTATCACAAGCATTCTCACAAGTACTCTAAATACGACATTTGGCAAAGAAAATCCACGCAGCGTCTACGAAGAGGGGTTCCGGCCATTGTTCGTGCTCGCCAATACCGATTGCGGGTGCAGCAAATTGAAGAATCTCAGCAGGTTATAGCACATCGACCACTATCTACGTTACCTGCGAAGCAGCCTCATCTCATTCATCAAGGCTCAGATCCGTCCCACGATTGAGCTGGAAATCACTACTAAAGAACATTCCACTGCCTTCATTTTCTGTTTCTAGAATTTGATTGTTTTTCTTCTGATATCTCAGAATGGGAGGGAGAACAAGCTCATCGACAGAAGTGAAGCCTAAAAACTCCATGTGTGACACCTCACAGAAGAGACAAAAATGAGCAAAATGAGAGACGCCAAAGCAGGAACAACATTGTTTTTGGTGGGAAATATTTCTGTGTTTTTTTTATGTCCTTTTCTATGTTTTTTTTTGTTTTACTGCATTTCAAACTAGAACCTTACGTGTGTGTATGTGAACTTGTATGCAAAGACGCAAAAGCAGTTGTCTATACACGCACAGAAATATGCAAAAAATTGTCTTTGTTGCGGCACATCAAGGCCTAAACGTGCCAAGAAGGAAAGAAACAAAAATATTCTACCAATGGAAGTATTGTAAAAAAAAGCCATCCCAATAATTACCTTAGGGTAGAAAGGGCAAAATCAGTGCAGAAAGGGAACTTTGTCTTCCATGACTTATGCCTGGTTTCTACGCTACTTAATGTTCTCTTTATTTTTCTGTAGCATTTATTGTGTGTCCAAATTTTTTTTTTGCACCTTTTTTATGCCTGAGACTCCAAGGGCATGCAAGGTTTTTGAGGTTTTTCTTTTACTTGGCTCCTATGTGTCACCAAGCTTTGCAGCATTATTCATGGTGGTGTGTTGCCGTCTTTGGTATCTTAGGGCCGAGCGCAAGATTCCAAATGTATTTGCACCTTTTAATAATTGAAAACGAAGAAAGAACGAAGAGGAAGTAGGCAGAAGGCTATATTTTTTTTTTTTAGTTTGAGTTGGAGCGCTGTCTGCTTTGCACATATGCCACAGATTACAATGATTTTATATATGTATAATATATCTATATATTCTATTACTTTTTTTTTTGCAAAAAGGTAAAAAAAAGTCGAGCACTATTTTTATGGGATTTTTTTTTTTTTGTAAAGCAATGAAGAAGGAGACATGATATTTTAAATATGATGTCTTTTTGGTGCTAAAGTTAAAATGAGGGGGAAGAGCTGGACTGAAATTTCAGATTTAATCTAGGGTTCATACAAGGCGGAAAGCATTCAGCGTTGGCTTCCGTAGATGAATGAATCCTTGCCATAGATTGGACATAAATAGATGAGTTATTGAACTTGAAAAAAAGAAATGCTTTTCGTTTTAAGAAAAGTTTATTTTTCCCTCCTCGGAATTGTGTAGTGTTACTTACAATGAAGCCATTCATCTACAATTACGACAGTATGGAATGATGTTGTGTGGTCTATCCCAGACCAAAGGAAAAGGGAATTACAATATGTCATTATATTGGTAGTTAGTCACACCCATGCAGAACTGTTTTTCTATAGTACATAGTATAGTCTGTTGATTCTACGCAGTTTATGGAGATACCACCTCAACCTATTACATGGACTTTACATTTAGGTAAGAATAAATGCAGCATTGAATATTTTATACTTTTTTGGATGACAAAATCACCCTCCTTACAATATGTTATTCTTAAATTAAATCAACCCAATTGCCATTTAGCCATGAAAGAATGTGACAGATAAGTAATGCAGGTTCAATAAAAAACTGAGCAGACCAAACAGTTCACTTGAAGAAAAAAATATGTGGTCACATTTCTGTAATTAAAGGGAATCTGTCACCAGGTTTTTGCTGGGAGAAATCCTAATTCCAGCGATGTGTCACTTACTGGGCTGCTTGCTGCAGTTTTGATAAAATCACAGTTTTCTCTGCTGCAGATCTTGATGCTGAGCTCTGTATAACCCCGCCCATACCACTGATTGGCAGCTTTACACTGTTTATAGGCATAAAGCAGCCAATCAGTGCTGGGGGCGGGGTAAGGCTACCTAGCTGCAGGTTTACTAGTCCTCTAGTGATAATCTCCTGCTGATAAAACTGTGATTTTATAAAAATTACAGCAAGCAGCTCAGTTATTGACACATTGCTAGAATCAGGGTCTCTGGCTCTACATTATACTGTTCTCAGATGAGTAGCAGAAACCTGGTGACATATTCTCTTTAAAGCAAACGTAAATAAGCAAATGACAGAATTTTCTGAAATTGATTAGATAAATTAGTCTTTTTTTTCGGGAACATTTCCACTGCTGTCTATAGCTGTGTCTGATATTGCAGTTTGTGCCATTCAAGAGATTGGGACTGGGCTGCAATACCAGATATATTCTTTAGTGGGTCTGTTCAAGAGATTGGGACCAGGCTGCAATACCAGATATATCCTTTAGTGGGTCTGTTTTGGGGCAAAAAAGCAGAGCATTTTTCAAATCTTGAGCAACCCCTTAAATTAATTGTATAGAAAGCTACTAAATCTTATATTAAAAGCTCCAACACTTACTTTGCAAATGGATCGATTTGAATTTTTAAATTGTATGCTCTAGTAATTAATGGAATTATCTCTTTTTATTGGATTTTTCACTTCATTCACTTATCCGCTAAGCACTTGCATATAAAATAAAAAGTCAAGAATCCTGTTTATTCAGTTTATAGCACTGCATTGCTAATTGCACTACACACTTTATACTCATTTTAGCCTTGATCCTTAAGAATTCTACCAAGACATTATTGAGTATAGGTTGTTTGATGGGATTGTGAACAGAGATTTATGGCAGTGTGTGATGGATACATCTAAATTAAGGAGTTTATCTGCACCATAGTATTTACTAATAAAAGGTCAACTAGGTGATAATACTTAGTAATTTCAGAATACACAATGCCATTGAAGTGTTCCTAAAGAAAATGTGTCATCAGAAAATAACGATTTTCTTAAATCAGATTTTTGTGTTACATGTTTTTTTTTATTTTAACATTACTTTTTCTTATCACAATTTTTATTAAAAAAAAAAAAAAAGCAAAATTAGAAATCCTGCAATTTCCACACTGGCCACTGGGGCTATTTTAGCATAGTACTTCCTGTCTTTTCAGGAAGTATTCATTTAACATAAAAACATGATTTAAATAATTGGTCATTTTTTGATGATACATTCCCTTTAATATCAGTCTGGAGTAGCTGTAGCCATCAACAACAATTCAAAACGGAATTGTTCTAGAACTGAGAAAGTTCTAGACTTGAGTCCCTTATACATAGGCCAATGATTGTCTGAACATTTATAGGATTCATTCTGAATCATTCCCCAATGCCAGTGATCGTACCATAATTTTACAAATACTCATATACCGGCTGATCACATCTTTTATGCAAGCATTGATAATGTGTAGCACATCCACTAAGCTGGAGATGTGCTGCCGAGAGTATAGAAACTATATGGGGAGGAATGATTGTAGTAATGATCATCTCTATCCATACAGTTTGCACATGCAGTTGAGTTACAGTATATTGCAAGACTCTCTCAGTAAACTGCATCATCGAATGGCTGCTTTCCCTCTATGCAAGCGGTAGTGTAATTTACAACTTTTAGGAAATATATGGAGAAGATTTTGCACCTATCTAGTTGAACATCAGGGCCTATGTGGTGCTCTACTAGTTAAAGGGAATCTATCTGCAGGTTTTTGCTATGTAATCTGACAACTCCATGATGTAGGGGCAGAGAGCCTGATTCCAGTGATGTTTCACTTAGTTTACTGAGTTCAGCAGTTGTGATAAAATCATAGTTTTCTCTGCTGCAGATGTAGCAGTTCTCTAAATGCTGAGCTCTGTATAACCCCGCCCACACCACTGATTGGTAGCTTTCTGTGTACAATGTATATTGACAGAAAGCTGCTAATCAGTGCTGGGGGTGTGGTTGGACCAGGAGGCACGAGACACGTAGTCCTGTAATGATAATCTCCTGCTGATAAAACACTGATTGTATTGAAACAGCAAAACACAACCCAGTAAGTAACACATCATTGTAATCAGGGTCTCTGCCGCTATATCATGGTGCTCTCAGATTACATAGCAAAAAGTTTCTGTCAGGTTCATTGCAACAGCTAAAAACGGTACATTCCAGGATTCTTGCAAAAAAATATTCTCTCACTTCAATGTAAAGACAAGATTCTATGTTGGAATGGTTAGTGTCTTCTCGTAGCATGATTTCTAGCGAAAATCTGATGCAGTGAATTCTTTGAGTGTGGACAGTTGTCTGTAACAGGCTATGTCATTGCTCAAATTCCAATGCCATGCAAAGGATGCAATTGCCATATTTTAAGAAGAGTTCAGGGGAAACTATTGGGTTCAAGTTAGCTAAACTGATCTTGATCATTGCTACAAAAACCAGATTGATAAATATGAATAAAGCAACATATACCAGTAATTTTATTTCATCAGCTTTATTTTTATTGCTTGCTAAACTACCAGAATGCTTGCTCAGCATGATAAAAATGGAGCAGTTGAAAAAGTGTGAGACGGTGAGATGGCTCACAAATATTTACTCCATGGCCATATAGGCAAAGGCGGGTTATGTGATCCACAGGGAGCATTGATCCCAACTCCAGGCGTAGTTCATAATGTGCTTACTTATATTTTGTAAATTGTCTTAAAGTAGCAAAAAACAATTATCAACTTTGTTACAATGAGAATGATCCAAAATATTTGCTACGAAATATCTTTCAGGGATCTCTTCTCAAAAGAAAATGATCTTGAACAGGTTGGCTAAATTGCTGAGCAATCTTTCTAAAGTAATGTTTTATTTTCAGTGACAACCTTCTGACAACACTAAAGCACCACTCCAGTGTTTTCTTTTTTTTAAATTCCATCACCGAAGTGGTGCCACTAATGTAAGTTCCCTTCCCTAGTCTTCTACTTACAAGACACTGTCTTCAAGTGTTCCTGGCGCTGCTCTGGTGGTCTTCTGCTCGATGTGACCTGCTGGATATTGCTGGGTGGACTGGAGATCATTTCTGAATATAAGCCTATAAAAGACAGAATGTGGGTGTCATAGACTTGCACTGAGAGCTTGTGACCCTTACCTCTGACTTCCAGCAAGTCACTAACTACAGTCACAAGATGATTGAGTGGGACCGGAGTGGCACTGGGAAGAGCAGAAGACAGCAGCTTGTAAGTAAAGACTAGGGTCTGGGAACATGCTTTAATGATACCACTGGCGGAGGAAACAAAAAAAAGCACCGGAGTGGTGCTGTAACATATTGCTTTGTAAATGCCATCTAGCAACTCTTACGAAACGTACTGGTGGACTTTAAAGTCTTTATGTCTATTAAAGCATACGTTTTATACAAGATCCCTGTGATTTCGATGATGAAACCTTTAACGTTTTATATCATCTATGTAAAACTAGGTAAAAATAAAACCATAGATTTCTACTAGATAAAGTTGCAACATGGCATAAACCAATATATAAAGTTGTCAAAAAGATTGACCCTTGAAGTGACATCTTTTGATAAGAGCAACAATGATGAAGAAGAATAATTTTGCTATTGTTTTTTTGGAATCTGCAAAACATTGATGTCATCCAAACAGTCAACCGACCAGCCAGACTTGATGGCATTGCCACTTTATTGGTTGTTTTATGTTTTCCTGTCTTGTCCGTACCATAAAACACAATGGGAAGACTACTTGAATTGTATATTATTTCATATCAAGGAGGAGATATGGGGCTTGGGTATAGGGAGGGCTCCAGAAATGGAGATGGGAGGATGTAATTAGGTATTTTTACTGTGTAATCATTTTTATATGATATTAATATTATTTCCTTGCAATGTTGAGCCATGATACATTTTGTAAAAAAAAAAATAATAATAATAAAAAAATAAATAAAGGCAAAGGTAAAAAAAAAAATTACATTGCAATACGATGGACACGAGGAAGAAAAGAAATGAACGGACTTATTTATTGATGACGCAGAGTGGTTTAAACAAAGGCAATCGAAGTTCAATTAAGGTGTGCGACATGAATCAGAAAGAAGAAAGAAACATTTTAATGACATTTTATACTATTAGTTTTTAGAACTTTGTAAATGCTTTTTACCAAAAAATGAGTAAAAAAAAAACTGATAAAATTTAAAAAAAAAAAATCTCAGCAAGAAACACATCGAAAATCATTTTGCTCGCTGCCTTTCACAGAACCATTTTTTCAGCACAACGACTGGTATATATATCTATAAAAAAACACAAACAAGCAAAAACAAAAAAAGTGTGGTTAGCAGGTCTGAGCCATTTCATTAAAAAAACTCTGTGCTTTTTTTGTGTGTCGTTTTTGTTTCTATATGTAAACGCAATGCAAATGATGTCTTTTCTTCAGGTTTGATGTTTCATATCAAGTTCATATGCATTCACTGTTGGGGAGTCTGTCGCTCACACTATGCGGCAGCGTCTTATTGCAGGGACTGTTAAATATATATTTTATCGGCATCTGTTTGATCCACCATGGGTTTTTTTGGGGTTTTTTTTCAAGCAGATTTCGCAAGTTGAATGCAAAAATGCAACTTCAAAATTCTCAAGCCACGTCTTCATATTGTTTTGTCTTCGTATTGTATCATATCCTATACATTAAGACAGTTAAAGGACTTTCATATAATTCATTCACAGAAGAACCGTATCTCTGTCAATTTATCGAGTGTTTGTTTTTGCATTCTGGTAAATCATTCTGAACATTGTCACAGTATTGTATCATACACTATCTGCCTTATTGGATAAAAAACAAGTAAAACGATTACTGATGCATTGGGCCTTTATGTTACAGAGCCAAAGTGCAGCAGTTTTCTCACCAATTTAGAGGCTTCCATAGAACTGGAGCAGCCACCGCTGTGTGGCTGTAATGAGCGGCCTCTGCACTATATGAAGGATATATTGTCTTGTTTGCTGTCAGTGGACTGTTGGCTTTCATGGATTGTTTCTCGGCAATGCTATGGACCCTTTGTCATAGATTGTCCGATTTTATGTGCACTCAGCATAATATGCAACTTTACAACTGCCCAGATTCTGCACCTATTGTACCTTTTTTTTGTAATATCATATCAATAAAGCAAATTTACCATATTATGAGGAAATGACGTTGTCCGTTTGTTTATTCATCATTGTCAGATATTTCATCCTGAACAAAGATTTAATTGGCATCTAAAGCCATGTTCACACGTTCAGTATTTGGTTAGTTTTTAACCTCAGTGTTTGTAAGCCAAAACCATGAGAGGGTGAAAAATGCAGAAATGGTGACGTGTTTTTTTCTGGGCCACGTGCACACGTTCAGCATTTGGTGAGTTTTTTACCTCAGTATTTGCAAATTGTCTCTTCCGAGAGGAAGGGAACTAGAAACATGTCACTCTCCGCAAGGAGAAACTTTACATCAGTATTTGTAAGCCAAAATCAGGAGTGGAAAAATCAGTGGAAAAGTAGAATAGAAACACGTCACCACTTTTACATTTATCACCCACTCCTGATTTTGGCTTCCAAATACTGATGTAAAGTTTCTCCTTGCGGAGAGTGACATGGTTCTAGTTCCCTTCCTCTCGGAAGAGACAATTTGCAAATACTGAGGTAAAAAACTCACCAAATGCTGAACGTGTGCACGTGGCCCAGAAGAAACACGTCACCACTTCTGTATTTATCACCCTTTCATGGTTTTGGCTTACATATACTGAGGTAAAAAAACTGACCAAATGCTCAACGTGTTCACGTGGCTTAAGACTACATTCACACATCCATGTGCGTATCAGAAACTGACTATTTTTTTTCCCACGTGTCATGTTCACCACGTTCAGTATTTGGTCAGTATTTTACCTCAGTATTTGTAAGCCAAAATCAGGAGAGGAACAATCAGAGGAAAAGTAGAATAGAAACACGTCACCACTTCTGTATTTATCACCCACTCCTGGTTTTCACTTACAAAAAGTTCACCAAATACTGAACGTGTGAACATGGCCTTATAGTTCCAGCAAAGTGGATGGGATTTATAGCAATCTCATGCACTCTGTGCTTTTCTTTAGGCCATGTTCCCACGATGAGCGTTTAGTGAGTTTTTGCTGTTGTAGTTCTTCTCCACCATTTATATTAAATAAAATAGGTTGCTTGCATTTTTTTGAAAATATGCAGCATAAAAACTCACCAATAACTCATAGTGGGAATGTAGCCTAAGGCCACGTGCACATGTTCAGTATTTGGTGAGTTTTTTACCTCAGTATTTTTGAGGCAAAACCAGGAGTGGGT
The DNA here is from genome assembly GCF_046119375.1 of Phyllobates terribilis. Taxonomy (NCBI): domain Eukaryota; kingdom Metazoa; phylum Chordata; class Amphibia; order Anura; family Dendrobatidae; genus Phyllobates; species Phyllobates terribilis. The sequence goes on along the minus strand of NW_027362773.1, from coordinate 142,490,293 downwards.
GATAAATACAGAAGTGGTGACGTGTGTCTATTCTACTTTTCCTCTGATTGTTCCACTCCTGGTTTTGGCTTACAAATACTGAGGTAAAAAACTGACCAAATACTGAAGGTGTGCACGTTGCGTCTTATTCAGCGTAAACTGACCCGCGTTGCATGTTTTAAATCTGCAACATGTCAAGTTCTCTTTCATGTACGCTGAGTTTGATGTGCGGATATTTCCATAGAATTGCATTAGATGCGGAAAATTCATAGGTAAAAACGCATGTAATTCGCACATGACTGTAACAATGAAGTTTTGTCAAAGTCGTCAAAGCCAAATATCAGGAAGTTTCAAAAATAAAGCAGGTTTATTTAAATCATGACATCTCAAAAAGAGGCAAAAATCTCAGCTATAAAAACACAGTGAAAAAATGCATGTAATCTAATTTACCTAATAGGTGCAGAAAATCTGCAAAGTCAAAAACTTACCAAATACTCATTGTGGGAATTAAGCCTAAAGTCACGTTCCCACAAGGAGTTTTTCATGTTAGAGATTTTCTGCGCCATTCCTGCTCCCATTTAATAAAATTAGGTTACAGGCAGTTTTTCATTGCGTTTTTGATGCTGCAGTCTTTGTCTCTTGTTGGTATGCCATGTTTTAACCCCTTTACCCCCCAGGGTGGTTTGCACGTTAATGACCAGGCCAACTTTTACAATTCTGACCACTGTCACTTTATGAGGTAATTACTCTGAAACGCTTCAACGGACCCCACTGATTCTGAGATTGTTTTTTCGTGCCATATTGTAATTCATGATAGTGGTAAAATTTCTTCGATATCACTTGCGTTTATTTGTGAAAAAAAAACAGAGATTTGGCGAAAATTTTGAAAATTTCGCAATTTTCAAACTTTGAATTTCCATGCTCTTAAATTAGAGAGATATGTCACACAAAAGAGTTAATAAATAACATTTCCCACATGTCTACTTTACATCAGCACAATTTTGGAACCCAATTTTTTTTTTGTTAGGAAGTTATAAGGGTTAAAAGTTGATCAGCGATTTCTCATTTTTCCAACAAAATTTACAAAACCATTTTTTTAGGGACCACATCACATTTGAAGCGACTTTGAGGGGCCTTTATGCCAGAAAATACCCAAAAGTGACACCATTCTAAAAACTGCACCCCTCAAGGTGCTCAAAACCACATTCAAGAACTTTATTAACCCTTCAGGTGCTTCACAGGAATTTTTGGAATGTGGAATAAAAAAATGAACATTTACATTTTTTCACAAAAAATTTAATTTAGACCCCAATTTTTTTATTTTTGTAAGGGTAACAGAAAAAAATGGACCCCAAAATTTGTTGTGCAATTCCTCCTGAGCACACTGATACCCAATATGTGGGAGAAAACCAATGTTTAGGTGCACAGCAGGGTTTGGTAGGGACGGAACGCCATTTGACTTTTTGAAATTTGCTTAAATAATTAGCAGATCCCATGTTGCATTTGGAAAGCCTCTGATGTGCCTAAATAGTGGAAACCCCCCACAAGTGACACCATGTTGGAAACTAGATCCCTCAGGGAACTTACCTAGATGTGTGGTGAACACCTTGAACCCCCAGGTGCTTCACAGAAGTTTGTAACATTGAGCAGTAAAAATAAAATGTTCACATTTTTCCAACAAAAATGTTTTTCAGCCCCAGTTTTGCATTTTCATAAGGGTAACAGGAGAAATTGCACCATACCATTTGTTGTGCAATTTCTCCTGAGTACGCTGATACCCCATATGTGGGGAAAATACACTGTTTGGGCGCACGGCAGGGTTCAGAAGGGAAGGAACACGGTTTGACTTTTTAAACGCAAAATTGGCTGGAATTGAGAGCGGACGCCATGTTGTGTTTGGAGAGCCCCTGATGCGCCTAAATAGTGAAAAAAAAACACAAGTGACCCCATTTTGGAAACTAGACCCCTCAAGGATTTTATCAAGGGGTATAGTGAACATTTTGAATCCAGAGCTACGACACAGAATTTGATAACATTAGGTCATCATATTGAATAATTTGTCGTTAGTCTTGAGCGCAAGTGCTCGCTACTTGAGTTTGCATCAGGTACTCAGGTATGCACCATGTATCGTGGGTGCTAAAATGACATGCTCGAGTCCCCACCCTGCATGTTTCACGTTGTTAGACACCCAAAAAAATACATTGGGGGATCGCTCGTGTATGGCAGGCAATCCCAGCGAGGTTTTTTTGGCCGCTTATCATATGGGGTGGAGACTCGAGCATGTCACTCGAGCACTCGCGATACTTGGTGCATACCTGAGCTCCCGATGCAAACTCAAGTAGCGAGCATTTACGCTCAACACTAGTCGCCATATCGTCATTATTTTTTTTCTTTACTTTCGAAAAAATCCCAACCCCATCACAACCCTAACCCTAGCACAACCCTAACCCCAGCACAACCCCAACCCTAGCACGACCCCAACCCTAGCACAACCCCAACCCTAGCACAACCCCAACCCTAGCGCAACCCCAACCCTAGAACAACCCCAACCCTAGCACAACCCCAACCCTAACCCTAGCACAACCCTAACCCTAGCGGGACAAGTTGAATTTTTTATTGGTACCATTTTCAGGCACGTGACATTTTTTGATCGCTAATCGCTTTCTATTCCGATTTTTGGGAGGCAGAATAAACAAAAACCAACAATTCAGGAACTGATTTTTTTTTTATGCCGTTCTGCGTGTGATAAAATTGATAAGGCAGCGTTATTCTTTGGGTCAGTACGTCTACACCGGTACCACATTTATATAGTTTTTCTATGTTTTGGCGCTTTTACACAATAGAAGTTATTTTACAGAAAAAAGAATATTTTTTTGCATCGCTTTATTCTGAGAGCTATAACTTTTTTATTTTTCAGATGATGGAGCTTTATGGCAGCTTGTTTTTTGCGGGACAAGATGACGTTTTCAGTGGTACCATTTTTATTTATATTCGTCTTTTTGATCGCATTTTATTCCATTTTTTGTTTGGCGGTATGATGATAAAGCATCGCTTTTTGCTTTTTTTATTTTTTTTTTACCGTGTTCACTAAAGGGGTTAACTAGTGGGACAGTTTTATAGGTCAGGTCGTTCCAGACGCGGCGATACCAAATATGTGTACTTTTATTGTTTTTTTTTCATAATAATATTTATTGATGGGTATATGATATTTTTATTTTTTGGGGATTATTTTTTTTCTTTTTTCTTTTAATATTTTTACAATTTTTTCTTCCATTTTCTAACACTTTTTTTACTTTTATACTTTGTCCCACTATGGGACTTTAACTTTTTAAACTCTGATCTCCTGTATAGCATAGGGATGGAGCACCATCCCTGTGCTATACAGGATGTCAGCTCTGCAGAGACAGAAGATACTTTGATTGTGCACTGCTCATGATCAAAGTATCTTCCGGCTGTCTGGTGTCCCGGATGTTGTCATGACAACATCTGGGTCACCATGACAACCACGGGACCCGGCCTCAGAAGTCAGGGAAGAGGTGGGTACCGGTGCTTACCTCCAGAATGCTGCGATCGACTTAGATCGCAGCACTCCGGGGGTTAATGTGCCGGGAGCGGTGCAGGACTGCTCCCAGCAGATAGTACCCGGTGTCAGCTGTGACAATCAGCTGACACCCGGCGGCGATCATGCCCGCACAGCCTGTGTGTGGGCGCAATTGTCAGGGCATATTACTATGTACCTGGCTCCCAAAGCCCAGGGCGCAGGTACGTATTAGTACGCCCTGGGCTTTAAAGGTGTTAAATAAAGCTGCCTTGTTTTTGATACTTCCTGGTATTTGACTTTGACAAACCGTTATTTTTAGTAATCTGCAGATTACATGTCTTTTTGATGCATTTCCACTGGGGAAATGCACTAAAAACGCATGTACGTTTTTAACTTGTGGAATTTCCTCATCTAATGCAAGTCTATGGGGAAAATCTGCACATTAAACTCAAAGAACACAAAAAATCAAGAAAACTGGCGCTAAATTATTGCAAATGTTGCAAAATTGTTGTGCCAGAGATAGTTGTTCAAAAAATGTGCAACTTATATAATATATAATTTTTACTCCAGCTCCACCAATGATTTGAAACATGGGCAGAGCCTAATTGGAGAGTGCTGACAAATTCCTATTAATTTATGGAACAACATAGGTGTGAATTACAGCGGAAATGTATTTCTGATTGACACACGGCAGCTGAAGGATGCGCCAAATTCATTAAGGGGAGCAAGTATCTTACTCCAGTGGAATCGTCATCAAGACTGGAGTACAAATTACCTGTCTGAATAAACTGGCCTCTAGGTAACATAGTTAACATACATAGTTTTTAAGGTTGAAGGAAGACTAAGTCCATCTAGTTCAACCCATAGCCTAACTTGTTGATCCAGAGGAAGGCAAAAAAACCCATGTGGCAAACACTAAGCTCCACATTGGGGAAAAAAATTCCTTCCCGACTCCATACGACAATCAGACTAGTTCCCTGGATCAACGCCCTATCAAGGAATCTAGTATATATAATCTGTAATATTATACTTTTCAAGAAAGGCATCCATGCCCTTCTTAAATTTTAACAGTGAATCACTCATTACAACATCATGCGGCAGAGAGTTCCATAGTCTCACTGCTCTTACAGTAAAGAAGCCGCGTCTGTGATTATGATTAAACCTTCTTTCCTCCAGACGTAGATGTTATGATCTGCTACAGGGACTAAGGAAGGACAGGAGAACTGTCCCTACAATAGAACTAAACTAGATCCCTACGATGTAACGGGGAACCTGATCCTGCAATCAGACCCGCTAAAGTCCTCGGCTAGTCTGAACGAAGACCTATAGATGTGAGGGAGGGATCCCTACAAGAACTAGGGACTGGGATAAGTTTGGACACCTCCTAGCAGAAATAGTAGCAGTCAAAGACAAACACACAACAAAAAGCATAGAGGTCAGAAGACCTAGCAAAACTAACAGAGAACGGCAACAGAGCACCAAGCTAGCTCAAGAGTAGTAAATACAATGAAGTCCAGCAAGACCAGAAGGGCGGAGCCGGATTAAATAGGCAAAAATGGTCATGTGACCAGCAAACTAAAAAAAACCTAACAGGAGAGTTCTAACAGTACCCCCTCTTCTAAGAGGATCCTCCGGATCCCCTAGGCCCAGGCTTACCAGGAAACCTCCTGTGAAACGCTCTGACAAGTCTGGAAGCAGAAACATCATCCGCCCTCACCCATGAGTTATCCTCAGGTCCGAAACCCTTCCAAGCGACGAGATACTGCAAACTCCCTCTATACCGTCTAGAATTTAGGATGCGGGAAATTTCATATTCCCCATCCTCCACCACCGGAGGAACAGTGGCAGAGGCGTCACCATCAGACACATCAGCTTTTTTCAACAGAGAAACATGAAACACCGGGTTAATCTTCCAGGACGTAGGAACCTCCAACCTAACAGCAGATTGGTTAACTATCTGAAGCACCTTAAAGGGCCCTACGAACTTGGGACCCAATTTTTTAGAAGGAATCCTCAATTGCAGATTCTTAGAGGACAACCAAACCATGTCACCAATAGCAAACAAAACCTGTTGCCGTTTCCTATCAAAGTACCTCTTAGATTTTTTGTTAGCCTCCTGAAGATTACCACGCACATCCGTCCAAACTCTCTCCAAATCACCGGAAAAACTCTCCTCCTCAGGCACAGCCGAAACCAATTTGGAGAATGACCCAAAAGACGGATGTCTCCCAGAACAACAAAAAAAAAGGCGAACACCCAGCAGAAGAGGATGTATGGTTGTTAAGAGCAAATTCAGCAAGTGGCAGAAACTCAGACCACCCCTCTTGATTGTCTGCCACAAAACAACGCAAGAACTGCTCAACATCCTGGTTCTTCCTTTCTGTCTGGCCATTAGACTCAGGATGATATCCAGATGAAAATGACAAATGAACTCCCAACCTGTCACAAAAGGCACGCCAAAAACGAGCCACGAACTGAGGTCCCCTATCAGAAACAATGTCAGTAGGAACACCATGTAGTCTGACAATTTCCTTGACAAAGGCCTTAGCGAGTGTCTTAGCGCAAGGCAGTTTGATGAAGGGAACCAAGTGACACATCTTGCTAAAACGGTCCACGACCACCCAGATGACCGTGAAACCTTCAGAGGGGGGAAGGTCAGTAATAAAGTCCATAGCCAGATGTGTCCAAGGTGCACTAGGAACCTCCAGAGGGCAAAGCAACCCCGCAGCAGGAGCATGCGAAGACTTGGATCTAGCACACACAGTACATTGGCGCACCCACTTAATGACTTCCTTCTGCCATCCAGGCCACCAAAAACTGCGACCCACAAATCTCTTGGTCTCAGAAATTCCTGGATGACCTGCCAACCGAGACTCATGACACTCAACAAACAAATCTCTCCTAAAGGTCCTAGGCACAAACAACCTCCCATGGGGAGTGTTAGATGGGGCATTCTCCTGAGCTTTAAGAATCTCATCCTCCAAAACGGAGTCCAAAGCAGCAATCACAACACCTTCTTGTAAAATGCTCTCCTCTTCCTCCTCAACACCGACCATGGGAGAAAAGCTGCGAGACAAAGCATCCGCTTTAACATTCTTGGTACCCGGGATGTAAGTAACGGAAAAATTAAACCGCGAGAAAAAAAGTGCCCACCTAGCCTGACGGGCATTCAAGCGCTTGGCAGCATCAAGATAGATCAGATTTTTATGATCAGTGAAAACCTGAATGGGAAATTCAGCACCTTCCAAGAGGTGACGCCAGTGTTCAAATGCGAGTTTAATCGCCAGCAATTCCCGATTACCAATATCGTAATTAAGTTCAGTCTCAGAAAATTTTTTTGAAAAAAAGGCACAGGGATGTATTCCATCCTTGTTTTCCTGAGACAACACCGCACCGACCCCCACCGAAGAAGCATCAACCTCAACCAAAAACGGCTTAGTCACATCAGGCTGCATAAGGATGGGAGCAGAGGTGAACCTCTCCTTTAGAAACACAAAAGCTTCAATGGCCTCAGAAGTCCACTGAACAGCATTAGCACCTTTCCTGGTGAGATCGGTCAGCGGTTTGACAATAATAGAAATTTTTTTTATGAATTTTCTGTAATAATTGGCGAAACCCAAAAACCTCTGTATCGATTTCAAACCAATAGGCCTAGGCCATTCCTGCACAGCTTGAACTTTAACCGGGTCCATCTCAAAACCTTCACTGGAGATAATGTAGCCCAAAAAACTAATTCTCTGTACAGCGAACTCACATTTCTCCAGCTTAGCAAAAAGCGAATTGTCCATTAATAACTGTAATACCTCACGTACGCTCCGCCAATGAGACTCGAGATCAGGCGAATAAATCAGAATGTCATCCAAATACACAACCACATTTTTGCCGATTAAAGGTCTAAGGATGTCATTAATAAGATTCTGAAAAAATGCTGGAGCATTGGTAAGACCAAAAGGCATAACCAGATTCTCAAAATGACCCACAGGAGTGTTAAAAGCAGTCTTCCATTCATCACCCTCCTTCATGCGCAACAAATTGTATGCCCCCCGGAGATCAATTTTAGAGAACCACTTGGCCCCCACTAACTGGTTAAATAAATCAGGAATCAATGGCAGTGGGTAAGGATTGCGTACAGTAATTTTATTAATCTCACGAAAGTCAAGACAAGGACATAAACCGCCATCTTTTTTTTTTACAAAAAAAAATCCAACAGCCACAGGAGACTTGGAAGGCCTAATGTGACCGGCGGCCAAGCTTGTCTGTATGTATTCCTCCAAAGCCTTTCTCTCAGGAATAGTAAGATTAAATAAACGACTTTTAGGAAGAGTCGCTCCAGGGACAAATTCAATGGTACAATCATAGTCTCTATGGGGAGGCAAAATTTGTGACTCCTCCTCAGAAAAAACTCTCCAAAAATCCTGAATAGGTACAGGCAATTCCCCTTTATCCACAGCAGCAATACGTCCGTTACAACACTTGTCATAACACTTAGGGCTCCAGGACTTAATTTCATTGGTAGACCAATCCAGTACAGGATTGTGCAATTTTAACCAGGGTAACCCCAATATTACTGGAGAAGGCAAATTATCCAATACCACCAAATCCAAATTTTCTTGGTGAATACCATTAATAGTGAGGGGAAATTCACAGACCTTATGAGTAACACTCTTCAAGGGAGAGCCATCAACAGAAATCACAGCAATAGGGGATGACAAAGTTTTAGGTTCTAATCTAAGTTTTTCAAAGAATCCCCCATCAATCACATTCAGAGTAGAACCACAATCCACAAATACCCGAAATTCAATTAATTCATCCTGAGCAGCAGTAGTGGCAGATAGGAATACTCCCTTAGAATTTAAACAGGCAATACGGGCATAACTGACCATTTTTTTTTCTTTCTTCAAACGAAGCACACAGTTCTTAATAAAATGACCAGAATTTCCGCAATAGAAGCACAAGCCTTCAGAAAGCCTGCGATCTTTTTCCTGAGAGCGGGGTGCCATCGCCCCAATCTCCATCGGCTCTCCATTGTCAGCACAGACCCTCTCAAGACTCGGAGCTGACATAGCAGAGGATTTGCTCTCATTAACCCTTGCACGCAGTCTCCTGTCCACCCGTATAGCTAATTGCATTGCCTCCTGCAAGTTTCCAGGTGTGGGATAAGCAATCAGTAAATCCTTAACCCTTTCACCTAGCCCTGCAAGAAACAAGCTTTTCAAAGCAGAATCGTTCCACCCCACCTGGGCAGACCACCGACGGAAGTGAGAACAATATTTTTCCACATTACCTGATCCCTGCCTCAAACGTCTCAATTCAGACTCAGCAGATGAGACACGATCAGGATCATCGTACAACAAACCCAAAGCAGAAAAAAAACTATCCACTGATCTAAAGCACGGATCACTAGGTTGGAGAGAGAAGGCCCATCCCTGAGGATCTTTGCGCAAAAGTGACATTATGAACCCTATGCGCTGCGATTCATCACCAGAGGATCCGGGCCTCAAACGAAAATACAATAAACAAGCATTTTTAAAAGAAAAAAAATCTTGTTGTTCGCCAAAAAATAAATCAGGCAGACGTACCTTTGTTTCCACAAAATGTGCTCCAGAACAGCTACTCATGTGTTGTTGGAGCTTGGCCACCTCCAGAGAGAGTCCCTGCAAGCGTTGAACCAAATCTTGAACCGAGACCATGATGGAAAACTGGAGGTCTTTCCTTAGAGAAAATTTTTTTTTTTCTTTTAGGGCTGGACTTACTGTTATGATCTGCTACAGGGACTAAGGAAAGACAGGAGAACTGTCCCTACAATAGAACTAAACTAGATCCCTACGATGTAACGGGAACCTGATCCTGCGATCAGACCCGCTAAAGTCCTCAGCTAGTCTGAACGAAGACCTATAGATGTGAGGGAGGGATCCCTACAAGAACTAGGGACTGGGATAAGTTTGGACACCTCCTAGCAGAAATAGTAGCAGTCAAAGACAAACACACAACAAAAAGCATAGAGGTCAGAAGACCTAGCAAAACTAACAGAGAACGGCAACAGAGCACCAAGCTAGCTCAAGAGTAGTAAATACAATGAAGTCCAGCAAGACCAGAAGGGCGGAGCCGGATTAAATAGGCAAAAATGGTCATGTGACCAGCAAACTAAAAAAAACCTAACAGGAGAGTTCTAACAGTAGAAGATGCCCCCTTGTCCCCGTCTCAGGCCTCAGAGTAAAAAGATCAGTAGAAAGGTCTTTGTACTGTCCCCTCATATACTTGTACATAGTAATAAGATCACCCCTAAGCCTTCTTTTTTCCACAGTAAATAACCCCAAGTGTAATAACCTGTCTTGGTATTGCAGACCCCCCAGTCCTCTAATAACCTTGGTCGCTCTTCTCTGCACCCGCTCTAGTTCAGCTATGTCTTTCTTATACACCGGAGACCAGAACTGTACACAGTATTCTAAGTGTGGTCGCCCTAATGACTTGTATAGAGGTAAAATTATGTTCTCCTCATGAGCATCTATGCCTCTTTTAATGCATTCCATTATTTTATTTGCCTTTGCAGCAGCAGCCTGACACTGGACACTAAACGTGAGCTTGTCGTCCACCAATACACCCAGGTCTTTTTCAGTTACAGTTTTGCCCAGTGTTTTACAATTAAGCATATAATTATACATTTTATTTTCTCTGCCCAAGTGCATTACCTTACATTTATCCCCATTAAAGCTCATTTGCCATTTATCAGCCCAAGCTTCTAGTTTACATAGATCCTCCTGTAATATAAAATTGTCCTCCTCTGTATTGATTACCCTGCAGAGTTTAGTGTCATCTGCAAATATTGAAATATTACTCTGTATGCCCCCTACAAGGTCATTAATAAATATGTTAAAAAGAAGGGGGCCCAATACTGACCCCTGTGGTACCCAGGGTGGATTAAGAGTAGCAAGGGCCCCGGGCAGTTTAGAAGGCGCGGTAGCAAGGACCCGGGTACCATAGAACCTGTAAAGAATAAAATAAAAAATATACATTATACTTACCTTCTGATGGCCCCCGGTGTCTTTATCCGATGCGTCCTGGCTTGCCGGCAGCTCGCGATGGTCTGAAAAGGATCTGCCGTGACGTCATTTAGTCATGTGACGGGTCACGCGACCGCTGACGTCGGCAGGCCATCAGAAGGTAAGTATATATTTTTTACCATTCTTTTACGGTCACATTATATAAATCCATGCCGGTTGCATGGATTTATATAGTGTAACCAAGTTGTCAAGCACTTTCCAAGTGATGCTAAAATCGCTTGGAAAGCGCTTGTCAACCCGCATGCGGAAATGCAAGTGAAGAACGCTTCACATTCACATGTCCCTGGCAGGAAAACGCATGTAAAATCCACATGCGTTTTTTCTGCCAGGGAGATGCAGAAACGCTCAAAAAAAATTCGGAACATTTCTGTATCGTGGGCACATAGCCTTACATTAAATGTATGACTCAATTAATTGTATTGTATTAATTGTATGACTCAATATTGAGCACACGTAGCCATCTATACACAGCGGGAGGCTGCACGGTGCCATCTATACACAGCGGGAGGCTGCACGTAGCCATCTATACACAGCGGGAGGCTGCACGTAGCCATCTATACACAGCGGGAGGCCGCACGTAGCCATCTATACACAACGGGAGGCCGCACGTAGCCATCTATACACAACGGGAGGCCGCACGGCGCCATCTATACACAGCAGGAGGCCGCACGGCGCCATCTATACACAGCAGGAGGCCGCACGGCGCCATCTATACACAGCAGGAGGCCGCACGGCGCCATCTATACACAGCAGGAGGCCGCACGGCGCCATCTATACACAGCAGGAGGCCGCATGGCGCCATCTATACACAGCAGAAGGCCACACGGCGCCATCTATACACAGCAGGAGGCCACACGGCACCATCTATACACAGCAGGAGGCCGCACTGCACCATCTATACACAGCAGGGGGTCGCACGGCGCCATCTATACACAGCAGGGGGCCGCACGGCGCCATCTATACATAGTGTGAGGCCGCACGGCGCCATCTATACATAGTGGGAGGCCGCACGGCGCCATCTATACACAGTGGGAGGCCGCACGGCGCTCCCCCCAGAGACAGCAGGAGGCCGCACGGCGCCATCTATACTCAGCAGGAGGCCGCACGTAGCCATCTATACACAGCAGGGGGCAGCACGGCGCCATATATACATAGTGGGAGGCCGCATGGCGCCGTCTATACATAGTGGGTGGCCGCACGGCGCCACCCCCACCAGAGACAGCAGGAGGCCGCACGGCGCCAACTATACTCAGCAGGAGGCCGCACGCAGTCACGCATGCAGTCACGCACACACACAAACATATACAGACCTATACATACACGCATACCCTCCCCCCCAATCCCTAGTTTAAACACTCCTCCAACCTTCTAGCCATTTTCTCCCCCAGCACAGCTGCACCCTCCCCATTGAGGTGCAGCCGGTCCCTAGCGTAGAGTCTGTAGCCTACTGAGAAGTCGGCCCAGTTCTCCAGGAACCCAAATCCCTCCTTCCTTCACCAGTTCTTGAGCCACTTATTTATCTCCCTAATCTCCCGTTGCCTCTCTGGCGTGGCACATGGTACCGGTAGTATTTCAGATAATACCACCTTGGAGGTCCTTGCTTTCAGCTTGCAGCCTAATTCCCTGAAATCATCTTTAAGGACCTTCCACCTACCTCTAACTTTGTCATTTGTGCCAATGTGCACCATGACCGCTGGTTCCTCACCAGCCCCTCCCAGTAATCTGTCAACCCGATCAGCGATGTGCCGGACTCGAGCGCCAGGTAGGCAGCACACTGATCGACGATCCCTGTCTTTGTGACAGACTGCCCTATCTGTTCCTCTAATAGTTGAGTCCCCCACTACCAGCACCTGCCTGGCCTGCCCTACTCTCCTATTTCCCTCTTTACTGGAGCTGACACTCCTCCGGCTTTCAGGGGACATGCCTTGCTGCAGTAGTGCTACCCCTGTACCGTCACTCCTCTCATCTGCCAACTTTGCAAACTTATTGGGGTGTGCCAGATCAGGACTAGCCTCCCTGGCACTCTTCCCTCTACCACCCCTTCTAACTGTCACCCAACTAGCGACCTCACTGTCCTGCAGCTCCCGACTACCACCCCCCCCCACATCTACCCCAGTGAGCAGCTGCTCAGTGAGCAGCAGACTCCTTTCCATGTTGTCAATGGATCTCAGTGTTGCCAGCTGCTCATTTAGTTCCAGTACCTGGGCTTCCAAACGCACAACGTGCACACATCTCGCGCAGCAGTAAGCAACCTCGACCGGCTGTTCAAGGAATACATACATGTGGCAAGATGTACACTGGATAGCATTGTCAATAATGGAGCTCATTTCCTAATGGGGATTGCAATATACAGAATGTTAAGTAAAAAGTAAAGTAAAGAATTAATGAAATACAGTCAGCAATTCAGTCCAAAGTCCTCCCTTCCAAACTCCCTGAATACAAAGTCACTGAAAAACCAGTCACACACTTACTTTCGTTCGCACTTACGCTCTGGACACACGCAGCTCGTTCACACTCGCAAACTAAGAGATTTAAAGAGTTTTTTTTTTTTTTCCCCTTTTCCAGCAATGCACCCTTCACCTCAATGCACTTCCAAAGGACTGGATGCCCAACCAGCTGCCCCTTATAAACCCTTAATTATGACCCCTTCCCCTTAATTAACCCCTTGTGAGTAAAGCTACACCTCAGGATTTTAGTGCAATGTAGTTAACCCTTAAATACACAGGTAGTAAACTAAGAAACTAAAACTGTAGTGAGAAAATAGGTTTTAAAAAGCCCAATAAATCTAAACAGGTAGAAAAGCACTCAGCAGTAGTGTTGAGCCACCCCCGTAGTGTTCGAGTTCGGTTCGGTTCGTCGAACACCCGTGTGTACGCCGAACTGTTCGTCGAACACCTTCGAACACCGTTAAAACCAATGGCAGGCAAACAAAAACACATAGAAACACATAGAAAACACCTTCAAAGGTGTCCAAAAGCTGACAAACTGCTCAGAAGACACAATTAACACATGGAAAAGTGACAAGTACATATAGTCATGCGAAAAGAAAAGAGGTGGAGGAGTAAAAGGAGGGGGAGACACAGATATAGGCATGTCATGCCCTTCTAAAATCCAAAAAGTGAGAAGCCGACACGTTCAGTCCGCTCCTGCCCGTGCCACCTCCGTGTCGCCGGGTTTGTGCCAGAGCCGCGGTGAACCCTGACGGCCAGCCCCCCTCTCCCAATACTGGTGCCTGTCCGCTGGTGGGTCGAGCGAGCCCCCCTGTGGTGGAGGCAGCTCTAAGCTTTTTAATTTAAATTGTCTCTCTAATTTGAATGAATACACTTTAAATCCATTTACAAGGATCTATTGGAGGGCAAGTCTCATGCCAGCAGCCGCGTAATTCCAGCTCCAGTAGCGTCCACTAAAGCTGCTGCAGTTAAAAAGCTTTTATAAGGATCGAGCTCGGCTGTCCACTGCAAGGCATCCTACTGCCAGTCCCAGCCCCTATGCCTTGGGGTGCCTCCTGATGCTCTTCACTGAGTATCCTGTGGTCCCGAAGCATTTCCTTTGAAAAAATTAAGTGTCCAAACTACAGGTGGTGTAGCTTGCTTAACAGCCGGGATAATCCGCTGACTAGCAGACACTGCTACTAGGCACAAAGTATTTCCTGGGCTAGATGCAGTTAAAAATTTGTAATTAGATACTCTCGTTGGATGCTGAGAAAGCATTCCATAGAGTCTCCTGGCACGCCATATATGATTCTCTTAAAAAGCTTGGGGTAGGGGTCTAGGGGACCCTTTTATAGCCAAAATCACGGCCCTGTATCACAATACGTCACCTAGGCTGAAGATAAATGGAACTGTAGCACCCTGAGGGCTCGGTTGCTACAGAGGTATTGCACCTCACCCAGAGGTGTGATATCTCACTCTCAGGTAAGGATGGAGTGTGGATCAGGACCTGACACCTGCATGCATTACACCACATTGCCGTGGGGCAGGGCGACCAATATGCCTCTGAGATGGGCACGACAGTCCCTGTCCCTGGCTGGAGTGGGGGGAGGGAACACTGAGGAAGGGGAACCCTGTAGTGCAGGAGCAGGGAGGAAGCAGTTCCTGGGTGCATTGAGAAGGGAGTATAAAAGGTGGGCACCATCTTAGTTCAGTGCAGAGAAGTCTGAGCAGAAGTGGCAGGGAGCAGGGGCTCTGCATGAGCTCTGCTCCGGAGGCGGGCCTAGTAACAGAGGCCCAGGCCTGGAAGAGGGAGAAGGAAGGAAGAGGAGCGGAGAAGGCTCCAGGAACGAGGAATGAAGGGATCCCAGGGGTGCGGACGGGCGAGTCGCCACCGCACGCCCGAATCCACCTGCGTGGAGGGGTCAGGCCAAAGGGGGAGACCGGTCCCCGAAACTAGTGGAGGCAGGAAACGACCCTCAGCTAGAAACCGGAGGCTGTGACATTTTATGTGGCGCAGCCCCTCGCTACACCCACTAGGAAGGCACCACATAGGGTCAGGGAAACTGGCGCCAAGTTTACCAAGAGGAGGCCCGAGGCAGCCGGACAGAAGGGTTGGTAAGAAAGGCCAGACAAAGGACACACAAAGGGGGTCCTGTGAAGCACTCCAAAGTTATCTGGGAGTTGTCTGAGCCCCTCACCTGGTGAGCACAGTACGACGTGGGCAGCCGTTACCTGCAGACGTGGTCTGGATAATAAGAACTGTGAGTAAAGGCCCTGGACTGCATCACTGACTCCGTGTCGTTACTGCTGCTGCCCTGCACCATCCTCCGCATACACTGCCCTGAGGCTATACTCCTCCCGTGGGGAGTTATGCTACGCTCTGCTGCACCCACAACACCAGCCTCAGCGGTCTGCCCTGCAGCGGCGGTTCACTCTGACTGCAATCCACGGGTGGCGTAGTCGGACATTTAAACATCAAAACCACATAAATAGTTCCGCCACTGGTTTGACCGCCCTGAGCCACGGAACCGGGTCGCCGCCACGAAGACTACAACCACCAGCATCCACCAAAAAGGGTCCGGCTCCGGGTGTCCCAAGGCCCAGGGGGTGCATCAGAACATTTTCATCACCTTTCACAATCACCAATGGGACAAGGTAGGGATGTCCTCTGTCCCCTCTCTTATACATCCTAGTGACGGAGCACCTGCTCTCATCAATTCGCCATAACCCCAATATTAGGTGGATTGAGGTGGGAGGCACCGAGTACAAGTGCTCTCTATTTGCTGATGATGTCCTAGTATATATCACTCAATCACATATATCCATCCATGCTGTTATGGCTGAAATAGATCACTTTGTTACATGGTCAAATTTTAAAATCAATGCAGCGAAGTCTGAGGCCCTCGATGTCTCCCTCCCCAAATCCATATAGAATTCCATCCAGTCCAACTTTCCCTTTGCCTGGCCCTCACAGGGTATCAAATACTTAGGAATTCCTATTCATAGAGACCTCTCCCATCTATGTTATCTTAATTTTGGGCCCTTTATTGAACAACTCCATACAGACCACGGTTGGCAAGTTAGAACTGTAAGATTCACTACGTGAACCACTGGTGTTTTGTGGAAAAGCACATGTACACTGTGCTCCAAATTATTATGCAAAAAGTGTTTAGGAGTGATAAGGGAAGAATTTGTTTGTTTGTCAGTTAAAGTCATTGATGGTGATGTGTGTCAGGGCTCTTTATATCACTGTAAGCAATTGCAGACACCTGTGCTAATTAGTTTGGCAGGTGTGTCCAATGAAAGGCAAGACTACTTAAGAAGGCTGTCTCACATTATTAAGCAGCCTACATTTTCTGCCAAAATGGGAAAGAAAAAGGATGTGTCGGCTGCTGAGAAGCAACAAATTGTGGAGTGTTTAGGTCAAGGCATGACTACAATCAACATTGTGCGATGATCAGGATGAAGTGTCTTGGCAATCAAGAAGAATGTAGCTGATTCACAGAACACCTGTGTGCGTGCTGATAAGGGCAAATTGAGGACTCTTTCCTACAGGCAATTACGTCAGGTTAAAAGAGCAGCGGCAAAAAAGCCTTGTCATAGCAGCAGACAAGTTTTTGAAGCTGCTGGTGCCTCCAACGTCCCCGGAACAACAAGATGCAGGGTCCTTTAGAGGTTTGCAGCTGTGCATACGCC
Source organism: Phyllobates terribilis (assembly GCF_046119375.1). Classification (NCBI taxonomy): domain Eukaryota; kingdom Metazoa; phylum Chordata; class Amphibia; order Anura; family Dendrobatidae; genus Phyllobates; species Phyllobates terribilis. Next base: position 142,473,584 of record NW_027362773.1, on the reverse strand, counting down.
ATCATGTCGACCTCCTCTATCCACTTCACACAAGCAGAAACGGCTCCAGTGGGCTAAACATTACATGAAGACTGATTTCAAAACTGTTTTGTTCACGGATGAGTGCCGTGCAGCGCTCGATGGTCCAGATGGATGGAGTGGAGGATGGCTGGTTGATGGACACCCCACGCAAACACGGCTACAGCGCCAACAAGGAGGAGGTGGAGTAATGTTTTGGGCTGGAATCATGGGGAGAGAGATTGTCGGCCCCTTTAGGATCCCTGAAGGCGCTAAAGATGAACTCCATAATGTATGTGGATTTTCTCAAACAGCACTTCCTGCCATGGTTCAAGAAGAAGAACCGTGTATTTCACATCAAGATCATTTTTTTGCATGATAATGCACCATCTCATGCTGCACATAAAACATCTGCATCTCTGGCTGATATGGGCATAAAAGGGGACAAACTTATGGTGTGACCCCCATGCTCCCCTGACCTCTACCCCATTCAGAACCTCTGGAGCATCATCAAAAGGAGTGTCTATGATGGCGGGAGGCAGTTCACATCTAAGCAACAGCTCTGGGAGGGTATTCTGTCCTCATGCAAAACAATTGAAGCAGAAACCATCCAAAACCTGACAAATTCAATGGACGAGAGAGTTCAGAAGCTCCTTTCGAACAAGGGGTCCTATGTGAAAATGTAACATCACCTAGAATAAAGTTTTGAGTTGAAAACTGTTTGATTTCCGTTTCTAATAACCTGCTAATGCTTATAATTTCAAAAATGACAATTTTTTTGGTCTTTATTAAAATGAAAAGGTTGATCGAAAAGTTTGGGGGATCTAAGAGTGTGGCAACCCAGTAGACATGATTACTTCGAATTCTGACAATATGAGGGTCATGTTGCAGGTAGTGCAGCAAGAAGGCACTTATCTGTCTTGCGCATCTCGGAGCCCCAAAATTATTTTCCGGGCTAGATGCAGCTAAAAATTATTATTAATTTTAAATCTGGTGGAGCTTAGTATAGATGGCCTAATAGGATCAGTGCTGCACTGTTAAGTTCTGCTACCAAAGCTAAGGAAAGAGAGGAGATCTGTCCCTACTATAAGACTCAGCTGAATCCCTACGATGTAACAGGGAACCTGATCCTGCGATCAGACCTGCTAAAGTCCTAATCTAGTCTGTACGGAGACCTATAGATGTGAGGAGGGAATCCCTACAAGTACTAAGGACTGGGAGGAATATGGGACACCTCCTAACAGAAATAGTAGCAGACAGACGAACAAACAAAATAGATAGAACATAGAGGTCCGTAGACCAAGCAAACTAACAGAGTTAGATACAGAGCACAGGCTAGCTAGAAAGTAGATATACAATGAAGTCCAGCAAAGCCAGAAGGGCGGAGCAGGATTAAATAGGCCAACAAGGTCATGTGACCAGCAAAGGAAAAAAAACCTAACAGCAAGGTTCTAACAGTACCCCCCCTTCTAAGAGGATCCTCCGGATCCCCTAGGACCAGGCTTATCAGGAAACCTCCTGTGAAACGCTCTGATAAGTCTGGACGCGGAAACATCATCTGACCTCACCCAAGAGTTATCCTCGGGTCCGAAACCTTTCCAGGCCACAAGATACTGCAAACTACCTCTATACCGTCTAGAGTCAAGGATGCGAGAAATTTCATATTCCCCGTCCTCCACCACCGGAGGAACAGAGGCAGAGGCGTCACCATCCGACACAACAGCTTTTTTTAACAGAGAGACATGAAAGACCGGATTAATTCTCCAGGAGGTAGGAACCTCCAACCTAACAGCAGATTGGTTGACAACCTGAAGCATGTATCACTAGGTTGCAAAGAAAAGGCCCACTCCTGAGGCTCTTTGCGCAAAAGTGACATTATGAACCCTACGCGCTGGGATTCATCCCCAGAGGACTTGGGTCTCAAACGAAAATACAATAAGCAAGCATTTTTAAATGAAAAAAATTCTCGATGTTCACCAAAAAATAAATCCGGCAAACATACCTTAGGCTCCAAGAAATATGCTCCAGGACAGTTACTCACGTGCTGACGGAGCTCGGCCACTTCCAGAGAGAGTCCCTGCAGGTGTTTAGCCAAATCCTGAACCGACACCATGATGGAACAAAAAAAAAAAAAAAAAATCTTTCCTTAGAGAATTTGCAGGCTGGACTTACTGTTAAGTTCTGCTACCAAAGCTAAGGAAAGAGAGGAGATCTGTCCCTACTATAAGACTCAGCTGAATCCCTACGATGTAACAGGGAACCTGATCCTGCGATCAGACCTGCTAAAGTCCTAATCTAGTCTGTACGGAGACCTATAGATGTGAGGAGGGAATCCCTACAAGTACTAAGGACTGGGAGGAATATGGGACACCTCCTAACAGAAATAGTAGCAGACAGACGAACAAACAAAATAGATAGAACATAGAGGTCCGTAGACCAAGCAAACTAACAGAGTTAGATACAGAGCACAGGCTAGCTAGAAAGTAGATATACAATGAAGTCCAGCAAAGCCAGAAGGGCGGAGCAGGATTAAATAGGCCAACAAGGTCATGTGACCAGCAAAGGAAAAAAAACCTAACAGCAAGGTTCTAACATGCACACTGCTACAAAGTCCAAATTATTTTCCAGCCAAGATACAGATAAACATGATTAGTAATTTTAAATCTGGTGGAGCTTATTATAGATGGCCTAATAGAATCAGTGCTGCACACTGCTACAAAGCCCAAATTATTTTCCAGCCAAGATACAGATAAACATGATTAGTAATTTGAAAGCTTAAAACGGCTGGTAGGGTGATTTTAACCAATCATCAAGCTTTTACTCTCCCCAGGATGACACAGGGGTAGAAAAGTCGTTTCGGATCCATGATTTGTTCATCTTTATGAACGTGAGTCTGTCTACATTATCAGTGGAGAGCCGCGTGTGCTTATCTGTCAGCACACCACCAGCAGCGCTGAACACACGTTCAGACAGAACGCTGGCTGCGGGGCATGACAAGATCTCCAAGGCGTAAGTGGCTAGCTCCGGCCATTTATCTAGATTGGAAGCCCAAAAAGAGCAAGGGTCCAGTGACACAGTCATGGCTTCAATGTTTACTTGGAGATACTCCTGTACCATCGTCTCTAGGCGTTGACTATGTGTCAGACTTCTTGTCTCCTGTGGCCTTGCAAAGGATGGGCTAAAAAAGTGGTGAAATGATTCCGCAAAATTGATGTTACCAGCAGATACTGTGGTTCTGTTACGGTTTGAGTGCTGAACACTTGACGGTCCCACGGTTGGCAAGTTGGAACTGTGAGATTCACTACGTGCACCACTGGTGTTTTGTGGAAAAGCACATGTAAGATTCTGCAACAGTCTCTGCTGATACTCCTGCATGCGTGCATCCCTTTCTATGGCAGGAATAATTTCGGCAAATTTACTTTTGTACCGGGGATCTAACAGTGTGGCAACCCAGTAGTCAGGATTATTTTTAATTCTCACAATTCGAAGGTCATGTTGCAGGTAGTGCAGCAAGAAGGCACTCATGTGTGTTGCGCATCCAGGAGCACCAAGTCCCTGTTGTGTTGGTGGTGAGGTAACAATCATGCTTCCTTCCTCTGTCCTCTCCCCCCAACCTCGCACAACAGAAATGTGATCAAGGTCTCCCTCATCTGATGAGTCTTCCATCAGTTCGTCCTCCACTTCTTCCTGGGCTCCTGCACCTTCCTCACTAGTTTGGCTGCTACCATGCGCCCTGGTAAAACCATCTCCCCCACCCTCACATGCCTGCCGCCTTGGTGCTGCCGACCGTCTGGACCTTGCAGATGTTAGCCCTTCCGCATACAACTCCTCCTCCTCTACTTCCTCCACCTCCTCTTGTGCCACCACCTGACTCCGAATTCTGTTTAACATGTGCTCCAGCATGTAAATGACCGGAATAGTCATGCTGATAATGGCATCGTCAGCACTAAACATCTTCGTCGCCATTTCAAAACTGTGCAGAAGGGTGCATAGGTCCCTGATCTGAGACCACTCCTCCAGCGTGATTTGCCCCACCTCTGGATCTCGTTGGCCCAGGCTATACGTCAGAACGTATTGCACCAGGGCTTGTCGGTGCTGCCACAGTCGCTGCAACATGTGCAGAGTTGAATTCCACCGGGTAGGCACATCGCATTTTAGCCGGTGAAGTGGCAGGCCCAACGACTTCTGTAGAGATGTAAGTCGCTGAGCTGCGGGATGCGAACGGCGGAAGTGAGCACACAGCGACCGTGCCCTCTGCAGAAGGCCATCTAGTCTGGGATAGTGGGCTAAAAATTGCTGGACAACCAGGTTCAACACGTGAGCCATACAAGGCACGTGTGTGACATTGCCCCGGCGAAGGGCCGCACCCAGGTTTGCAGCATTGTCGCACACGGCCTTCCCTGGTTTCAGGTCCAGTGGAGACAACCATTCATGAAATTGGTTCTCCAGAGCTGACCACAACTCCTCAGCTGTGTGACTCACATTTCCCAGACATTTCAAAGTAAAAACCGCCTGATGACGTTGAGCCCTACTGCCAGCATAGTAAGGAGGTGTGCAGGATCCCTTCTGCGCAGTTAGAAAGCTTGTGGCATGACCAGACAGGCTTTGGGTGCAGGTGGAAGACCGAGAGGAGGTTGAGGAGGCAGAAGCAGTGGAGGAACTTTGACATAAAGAGGATTGACGCACAACTCGTGGGGACGGCAAGACTTGGACAGCAGCCCCTTGTCCTGCTGTCACCATAGTTACCCAGTGCCCAGTCAGCGACATGTAACGCCCCTGTCCATGCCTACTCGTCCAAGTGTCTGTGGTGAAATGCACCCTGTCACACACAGAGTTTCTCAAAGAAGCGGTGATGTTGTGTGCGACATGCTGGTGGAGCGCAGGCACACCTTTCTTTGAGAAGTAGTGCCGACTGTGCATCTGGTACTGGGGCACTGCGACGGACATAAGGTCTCGAAAATCCTCTGTGTCCACCAGGCGGAAAGGCAGCATTTCTGTAGCCAAGAGCTTGCAGATGGTGAAATTCAACCTCTTAGCTTTCTCATGGCTAGGAGGAAATAGTCTTTTACTTGTCCACATCTGAGGGACCGAGGGCTGGCTATTGTGCTTAGACGGGGTTGATAAGGGTGTCCCCAGCAAACTGCCGGTCTGTGAGGAAGATGCAGGTGGACATGTTAGGTTGCCTTGATCCAAAGGTGGTGCTATTGATGTCGGACAGCGCTCAACACCAGCTGGTGTTACCACCTCCAAAGAAAATGATGACCTGCCAATCACGCTGGCTGTTGCGGGTAAAGAGGTGGCAGGTCTGCGCCCCAAAACAGGTGTGACTGCTGTCCCCCCAGTCACAGAGGATGAAGAGGCCGCGGATGCACAAGATATGGCAGACGGTGGTTGGCCCGGCCGGCTAGGCCGCATTGTAGCACACTGAGCTTCCCACTGCAACTTATGCTTCATGTCCATGTGCCGGTTCATGCATGAAGTACTCAAACTATGTATTTTTTGGCCTCTACTTAGCTTTTGCTGACAAAAGTTACAGATAACACGAGTTGGGTCATCTTTATCGATCTGAAAAAATGCCCAGGCTATGCAAGGCTTAGCACCCATGCGACCTGAAGAGCCACCACGACTTGTGGTGAGAGGCAGAGTTGTGTTTGAAGATGCAGTTGTTGACGTGCTTCCAGTACTACGTCTCTGTCCAGGAAGGCGCAACCTGACCTCGTCGTCACTAGCATCTTCCTCCACCTCCTCTGCTGACCTCATCTCTTGGCTGACTGTGGGTTGACAGTAAGTGGGATCTCCAACCTCATCATCATCACCCTGTGCGTTATCACACCCGTCGTCCTCAGAGCCAACCTGTTCCTGCCCTGACAAAAAACTAAAGTTGTCGCTCCAATCAGGTATTTGAGTCTCATCATCGTCTTCCTCATTGTCTCCACCAACAGGAGTTACAGTTTGGGAATGAGGGTCTACATTATGGTCAGAACCTTCTGCGTCTGGTCCTGGATCCGACTCATAAAGATTCTGGGCATCAGTGCAGATCATTTCCTCGTCTGGATTCACAGAAGCGCTGGAGTCGACCTCTGATTCCCAGGCTATAGTATGAGTAAACAGCTCTGCAGACTCAACCATCTGTTCTACCTCATACTCAGACGGGCAGCTGGAGATTTGGGAGCTGTGAGGAAGCAAGTGCGATTGGGGTGACACCTTTGAGGACTGGAGTATTTTGTGATGTTGAAGTTGATGTGGAGGAGAGCCCACTTAAAGGAGCACTTGATATCCGTTGAAGCACCTGCTGTTTTTGTGCCTCATCTGGAATTTGTAGCGATTGGCGTGGCCATAAGAAAGGGATCTTATCACATTGTCCGCTAAAAGAAGTAGACATTTTAGTTTGGCTGGAAGATGGTCTTTCTTCTGCAGATGTTACTGTTGCTTTAACACCTACCCCACGGACACAACCTTTTTTCCCCTTCCCAACACGCCTATTCCCCTTTCCACCAGCAGCAGGCCTTTTTCCACTCATTTTGGTGGTTAACTAATTCACAACTCTGGAGTTGTTTGCACAAAAAAACAATGGATGGGAACCGAGCAGAGCTGAGTGGCCAAACTGTGGTATTAGGCCAAAACTATTGGCTGGGTTAGATGCAGAAAAAAATTATATTCGATTTGCAACCTGATGGAGGTCAGTATAGATGGACTAATAGAGCAAGTCCCACACACAGCTAGAAGCCCAAATATTTTTTCAGAGGTAGATGCAGAAAAAAAAAATATTCAGTTTGCAACCTGATGGAGGTCAGTATAGATGGACTAATAGAGAAAGTCCCACACACTGCTAGAAGGCCAAATATTTTTTCAGAGCTAGATGCAGACAAAAAATTATTTTGAATTTGCAACCTGATGGAGGTCAGTATAGGTGGACTAATAGAACAAGTCCCACACACTGCTAGAAGGCCAAATAGTTTTTCAGAGCTAGATGCAGAAAAAAATTATATTCAGTTTGCAACCTGATGGAGGTCAGTATAGATGGACTAATAGAACAAGTCCCACACACAGCTAGAAGCCCAAATATTTTTTCAGAGGTAGATGCAGAAAAAAATTATATTCAGTTTGCAACCTGATGGAGGTCTGTATAGATGGATTAATCGAACAAGTCCCACACACAGCTAGAAGCCCAATATTTTTTCAGAGGTAGATGCAGAAAAAAAAATATTTTTAATTTGCAACCTGATGGAGGTCAGTATAGATGGACTAATAGAGAAAGTCCCACACACTGCTAGAAGGCCAAATATTTTTTCAGAGCTAGATGCAGAAAAAAATTATATTCAGTTTGCAACCTGATGGAGGTCAGTATAGATGGACTAATAGACCAAGTCCCACACACAGCTAGAAGCCCAAATATTTTTTCAGAGGTAGATGCAGATAAAAATTATTTTTAAGTTGCAACCTGATGGAGGTCAGTATAGATGGACTCATGGAGAAAGTCCCACACACTGCTAGAAGGCCAAATATTTTTTCAGAGCTAGATGCAGATAAAAATTATTTTTAATTTGCAACCTGATGGAGGTCAGTATAGATGGACTAATAGAGAAAGTCCCACACACTGCTAGAAGGCCAAATATTTTTTCAGAGCTAGATGCAGATAAAAATTATTTTTAATTTGCAACCTGATGGAGGTCAGTATAGATGGACTAATAGAGAAAGTCCCACACACTGCTAGAAGGCCAAATATTTTTTCAGAGCTAGATGCAGAAAAAAATTATATTCAGTTTGCAACCTGATGGAGGTCAGTATAGATGGACTAATAGAACAAGTCCCACACACAGCTAGAAGCCCAAATATTTTTTCAGAGGTAGATGCAGATAAAAAATATTTTTAATTTGCAACCTGATGGAGGTCAGTATAGATGGACTAATAGAGAAAGTCCCACACACTGCTAGAAGGCCAAATATTTTTTCAGAGCTAGATGCAGATAAAAATTATTTTTAATTTGCAACCTGATGGAGGTCAGTATAGATGGACTAATAGAGAAAGTCCCACACACTGCTAGAAGGCCAAATATTTTTTCAGAGCTAGATGCAGAAAAAATTATATTCAGTTTGCAACCTGATGGAGGTCTGTATAGATGCATTAATAGAACAAGTCCCACACACAGCTAGAAGCCCAATATTTTTTCAGAGGTAGATGCAGAAAAAAAATATATTCAGTTTGCAACCTGATGGAGGTCTGTATAGATGGATTAATAGAACAAGTCCCACACACAGCTAGAAGCCCAATATTTTTTCAGAGGTAGATGCAGAAAAAAAATATATTCAGTTTGCAACCTGATGGAGGTCAGTATAGATGCACTAATAGAACAAGTCCCACACACTGCTAGAAGCCCAAATATTTTTTCAGAGCTAGATGCAGAAAAAAATTATATTCAATTTGCAACCTGATGGAGGTCAGTATAGATGGACTAATAGAATGATGCTATGCCCAAAAGATTTTACTTCACTAGGTGCAGTAAAAAAATTGGTATTCTATACACAGGTGGTATATCTTGCAACACAGATAGGCTACTCCACTGACTAACACACTCTGCAATAGGCCAAAAAGGATTAGCTTTGCTAGATTCAGCCAAATGCTGTGAAAAAAACTTGCACAGCACTGGCACAGACCTGCCTGGCAAAAACTGATAGGAACTGATGTAACCTAGTCCTGAAAAGGACTGCAATTACAATTAGTCTTTACTCCCACAATCTATCTATTTAAGAGCACAGACCTGTGTGACACCCCAGGGGTCTGGTTGCCACAGTGATAGAGATATTATGTCTGAGAGCAGGTGGGAGGTCCTTTGGTCAGGGATCCTGTGCATGCCACACCTCCTGCCCAGTCTTGGGAGGGGAAGAACTTCCCCTGTATAAACCCGGGGCTGAGGCAGGGTGAGTCAGACAAGGAGAGTGGAGGAGAGAAGCAGCATAGGAAACAGCAGAGTTACAAGGAGTCAGGGGCTGGCAGCTACAGAGCTCGCCCTGACTAAGAAGATTCTTTACCGGACCCGGAGTCCGAGGCTGTGGGGACTAACTCCTACCCAGCAGCAGAATCCGTCGGGCAGGGGATTTCAGGTCCTCTGGCCCAGAAGCCCGAAGGCACGGTCACACGCGTGGGACCAGCACCGCCATCGTGGAGCGGAAGCCATTAGAAGGCCCCGAGTCACCGGCCATACGGGTGAGCACCACACGGTACACTCAGGGACGTGGGCTACTTACATCAGCTTCTAGCAAGGTAGCCAGAAGAGTACAGTCAGTTTGGGAGGCCTACAACTACGCCTGGCCAGGGGGGGATCCCATCTGCTCAAAGTCTGACCAGGCCCCGTTTGCTAGCAAGTACTCCGGGAGGGTCTGTCGTTGTTACCAGTAAAGACCCTGAACTACACCGTACCGTCTCTGAGTGGTTCCTGCTACCCCATCATCCACGTCGGCTGCCCTGAGGCCATACCCCTCCCGTTGGGGGTTATACTATCACGCTGCACAATCCTACCACCGGCCTCAGCGGTCTGCCCTGCAGCAGCAGCTTCCTGGCTGCACTCAACGGGTGGCGTAGTCATCAACTATTTACTACTAATAGACTGCCGTCTAGTTTGACTCCCTGGGCACGGACCGGGTCACCGCCACGAGATTACAACCCTCCACGGATCCGGCTCCGGGTAAGCGCCCGCGTGCGCACCGCAGCGCGACACAGGCCCAGGGGCGCGTCAACTTTGGCGTAGTCGGCAGGATTTCGTGCCCGCAACCACCGGGTACTGCGTGCCTGAAAAGCAAAGACTGTTCAAACTTACCAGTGGTGAAGGTTTCCCGCCATCCGGCGCCATCTTCTACCTTCTTCCCGCCATCCGCGAAGTTTTCCCGCCATCCGGCGCCATCTTCGACCTTCTTCCCGCCATCCGTGGAGTTTTCCCGCCATTGGACGCCATCTTGAGGACGCCGCGCGGGAAGAAGAGGGGCGTGGACTCCGAACTGAAGCCCCGCCTCACGTCCGGACGTTGCGTAAGGTCCTGGAAGGAGCCCAGCAGACGCCGACGTCACAGGAGCGCGACGGAAGGTCCTCAACCCTGACGATCCACTGCGGAGCCGCGGCCTACGGAAGAGGATCATCGCAAGGTAGGCCACGGTCCACTAGGGGGGAGGAAGATGTCGGATACGGAGGAGAGCTTCACTGCCTCAACCCCCGCCAGCGCTACCGCTGCTGCAGTTATGCCCTTCACCATGCCCTATATCCCGGGAGCAGCTTGGCTACCCCAGTACTCAGGGGAGTCACATACCCTGCATGACTTTAGAGAAAAGCTGGATAGCCTCTTCCAGGTGTACCCCCTCACAGAAGAGCAAAAAGTGAGCATCCTGGTGGCCCAACTAACCGGGGCAGCCAAAAGGGAAGTAAAATCCTGGCCACCTGGGAGGAAGACTGTCGCAGGGATACTAACCCGGCTGAAGGACACCTTTGATACCCGCACCTCAGCCGAGATTAAGCTTAGATTCTACGGGTGCAAGCAGCGAGCGCATGAGAGTATAAGGGACTATGCACTAAACCTACAAGAGGCCCTGAGGGCCATAAAGCAGACCGACCCTGATGGGGTGGGAAACGAGGACAGGCTGTTGACTGAACAATTTATAGAGGGTTTATATTGCAATGCCCACCGAACCCAGTTGCGGGCAATGGCCTTACAGGATCCCCATCTGGACTTTGCACAGTTCAAGGACAGAGCCATCCGGGTGCTCCGAGAACCGGCACCAGGTGGCGTTGTGACCCACAGACGCCCCACTACCACTTACTACCAGGAGGCGGTGCCCTTGTCAGCAGGGCCTGTGGGAGCTGATGCGCAGGCTTTGGACAATGACCCGGCTCCAGACCTACACCATCAGGTCCAAGAGCTAGCTAAGAGCGTTGCTGCGCTAACCCGAACTGTGCAGTCTTTACAGGTTTCCACCCCAGGGAAGATCCAGCTGGCATCCGGACCGGAGGACATCCCGTGGCGTCGACCAAGGAGGACCCCACCGGCCAGAGGAAGACCCAGTGACCGATACAGTGAGGACGGACGACCCATCTGCCGCCGCTGCAATCAACCCGGACATATGGCAAGGTACTGTTCTTTAAACGGGCACAACCTGGGGTAGAGGGCCAACCCCCAGGAAAAAGATCACCAGGCCCATCGAACTGGCGCGACAGATATGTGGGAGGACGTCCAGTCTTGCCTGTGGTACTGGATGGCATTCCCATGAGTGCCCTACTGGACACCGGGTCACAGGTCACCACCATCCCGTACGTGCTCTTCAAGCAGTACTGGAATGACTCGGATATTACCCGCTACCCCGACGACGACTTGAGTATCATCGCCAGCAATGGTCAGCCCGTGCCACAGATCGGATTTAAAGAGGTGACCATCAAAATTGGTAGAGTCGAACTGGCCGCACAGGGACTGATCATTGTAGATATCGATAAACATGAGAGTCACCCAAAAATAACTCTAGGAACTAATGTAATTGAAAATTGTCTTGCAGAGGTGATTTTCCTTTTACAGCAGGTTGCCAAGAATGCCAGCTCCGGCGAGCAGCGGGTGCTCCAGAAAGAGATCCGGGCACTGATGCAACGGCAACAAGTGGAACTCTCCGGCGGTGAGATTGGTAGCGTAAGAATGTGTGACCCTTTTCCTATTGCCATGCCCCCAAAAAGTGAAATGATGATTTGGTGCCGGGCAGCTATTGGTCTGAGAGGTAGAGATTACCAGGCAATGGTAGAACCAGTTTACTCAGACAGTAGGCCCACCATTTTGACAGCACGGGGGGTGGTCAATGTACGCCATGGGAGGGTGCCCATTCGCATAATAAATATCGGGGAGAGGGAAGTGTACCTGCCCCGGTATGCCACGCTAGCCAAATTATATACCACTAATCAAAATTCTATACAATCTGTGGAACCCTTGCCTCCATCTCACCCGGAGGAAGGTAACGGCTCTAAGAAAGACATGGAGGACTGGTGTCAGCAACTACATTTGGGTACTGATTCCACTCCCTCACATCAGAAACAAGGAGTCTATCGGGTGGTTCAAGAGTATGAGAGAGTGTTTAGTAAACACCCGTTAGACTTCGGGCGAGTCAAGGGGGTAGAACACCGCATCCCCACGGGAGATCATCCTCCCATAAAAGAGAGGTATCGACCCGTACCCCCTGCACATTACCAACACGCCAAGGGGATGCTTAGAGACATGAAGGAGGCTGGGGTAATCCGGGATAGCTGTAGCCCCTGGGCAGCCCCATTAGTTTTAGTCAAAAAGAAAGACAACACCATGAGGATGTGTGTAGATTACCGGAAAATCAACCGTATCACACACAAGGATGCGTACCCCTTACCAAGGATAGAGGAGTCATTGGCTGCTTTAAGATCTGCTAACTTCTTCTCTACCTTGGATCTCACTAGCGGGTACTGGCAGGTTCCTGTAGCAGAGGCGGACCGGGAGAAGACCGCATTCACCACCCCGATGGGACTTAGCGAGTTCACCTGCATGCCGTTCGGACTCTGCAACGCACCAGGAACCTTCCAACGCCTAATGGAGTGTTGTCTGGGCCACAGAAACTTCGAGACGGTCCTGTTGTACCTGGACGATGTCATCGTATATTCCAAGACGTATGAGGACCACCTGAAACACCTGGCGGAAGTGTTCGAGGCTCTGGCGAGTTACGGCCTAAAGGTGAAACCCTCCAAGTGTCACCTCCTGAAACCAAAGGTGCAGTACCTGGGACACGTGGTGAGCGCTGACGGAGTGGCTCCCGACCCCGATAAGATCACCGCAATTAAGGGATGGCCAAGCCCCTCCAGCGTAAAAGAAGTGCGGCAGTTCCTCGGGTTGGTAGGCTACTACCGAAGGTTTATTCCCGGTTTCACCAAAAAGGCAGCACCTATGCAGGACCTCCTGATAGGCCAGTCCCGGAAGGCCAAGAACCAGAAGCCGCCCTTCAAATGGGAAGAGCTGGAAGAAGAGTCCTTCCGCCAGCTGAAGATGGCCCTCACGGGGGACGAAATCCTGGCGTACCCGGATTATAGCCAGCCCTTTATCCTCTACACCGACGCCAGTAACATCGGGCTAGGAGCCGTACTGTCCCAGATCCAGCAGGGGAAGGAACGAGTAATCGCCTACGCCAGCCGAAAACTGCGACCCACCGAAAGGAACCCCGAGAATTACAGCTCATTTAAGTTAGAGTTCCTGGCCGTAGTATGGGCAATCACTGAGCGCTTTAAGCATTACCTCGCTTCTTCCCGGTTCACCGTGTACACGGATAACAACCCGCTGACACACCTGGACATGGCAAGACTCGGTGCCCTGGAGCAGAGGTGGATGGCCCGTCTGTCCAACTACGAGTTCACAATTAAATACCGGGCAGGACGCTCCAATACCAACGCGGACGCCCTGTCCAGGATGCCCAACCTGCCGGACGGAGGAGAAGATCCGGAGGGACTGGAAGAAGTTGAACTCCCTGCGTTCCACCGTCATGGGACTATTCAGTATTCCCACCGGGTAAGGAGTAAGCAGGCTGCTACGTTGAACCCCTTACCCCACTACAACTGGGCGGAAACGCAAGACAGCGACCCTGCCGTCCGACTGGTGAAGGAGATGCTGACTCGGCCGGAGGCTCGCCTTGAACCAGACGCTCCGGAGGAAGCCAAACAACTATGGGCAGAGAAGAGTCGACTGTTCCTTTACAAAGGGAAGTTGTGCCGCAGAATGGTTAACTCCCGGACGCATGAATTACTCTGGCAAGTAGTGGTGCCACGAAGAGACGCAGCCATGGTGATGGAGGCATACCACGACGGAGCTGGACACTTTGGGTGGAAAAAGCTGGAGTTCCTGCTGCGCGAGCGGTTCCACTGGGTAGGCATGAGGGGAACCATCGAGAAGTGGTGCAGAGATTGTGGCCCGTGCAACCTGAGAAGGAAGGACCGAGCCAGCCAGAAGACTCCCCTGCAGTCCATCGTCACCCGGCAACCGTTGGAACTGGTAGCCTTGGATCATGTAAAACTGACCCCAAGCAGAAGTGGCTACGTCTACGCGTTAACCATCGTGGATCATTACTCCCGGTTCTTGGTTGTCGTCCCCGTCAAGGACTTAACGGCTCAAACAGCAGCTAGAGCCTTCCAGCAGCACTTCTGCCGTCCACACGGGTACCCGGACCAAGTGCTGACGGACCAGGGACCTGCCTTTGAAGCGGAGGTCTTTCAGGAATTCTGCAATCTGTATGGCTGCCGGAAGATAAGGACGACACCCTACCATCCGCAGACTAATGGACTTTGTGAAAAAATGAACCAGGTGGTAATGGATCTTCTAAAAACATTACCCCTGGAAGAACGCAGTCTGTGGCCTGAAAAGTTGCCCGATCTGGTGGACCTATACAACCACATCCCGGTAGGTTCCACCAACTGTACCCCGGCTTACCTAATGAGGGCAAGACCTGGTAAGTTACCTGTTGACCTGGAAATGGGAGTCCTGACCCCCGAGGACACTTCACCAGAAACAGACTGGGACACAGAGAGGCAGCAGCAGTACCGGAGAGTACAGGAGAGCGTGGAGCGAAGTCTCTGTCAGGCTAGGGAAAGACAAGAGAAAACTTACAACCAGTATGCTCCCGCTGTTCCCCTGGTACCCGGAGAGCAGGTCTTGAAGAGGAAGAGACGGCTCCACAAGTTGGACGACCAGTGGGAGAAGGACCCGTACACCGTACTGCCCTCAAGCCACGAGAACCCGAAGGTCTGTACCATCAGTAAAGACGGAGGGGAAACCACAGCCATTGTATCCCGGGACCACCTGAAGAAGTGTCCCGAACAACTGAGGAACCCTGAAGAGGAACAAGAAGACCATCGACCCGTGGAAGAAAGGGAAGATATGGTTAGTACCGTGCTCGGGGACTTTCCTCAGTCTTGGACTCAAGTCAATGGTGCAGTTGTGGTACCCGTACTCACCTTCCTCCAACCATCATCCCAAGAACCTACGGAGCAACGGGTAGAGCTGGAAGAACAGCCGGTCCAGGAGGCAGAAGACTCCACACAAGCAGAACAGGAGAATCAACCCTCTGCTTATAGTGAGCCTGCCGTACCCCTAGTGAGACAAAGAGCCGGTAGACAGCTGCCCAGTTTACCCTTGACAGCTCCTACACCCTGTAGTTCAGGGCCAGACAGTCAGCTCCGTAGGTCCACTCGGGCCACTAGAGGCCAGTTACCCGCACGCTGGAGAATTTAAAGTGTATAAATTGTTTTATTTATGTTTTTCTGTGTCTTGTTGCTTGTGTATAATTTTGTGTTTCTAGTTATTTTTAGGAAACCTTGGTGGATTTACCGGGAATCCTTGTATATAGTTGGAGCGTAACCCAGGATGGACTAGAGACTGTTAAGGACTCGGGGTAGGACAGACCCCTACCTGGTTACGTCTCCCTGTGTTGGTGAAATGGACACCTTTGCTTTTCTTCAAAGACTGCATCCGGTTGCGGACACGCCGTAACCATCTTATGTGTTTTTCTTATAGTATTGTTATTGTTATACTTTGTTATGTTTTTCTAAATGTGTTTAGTCCCGGAGTACTAAATTTCACTAGGGGGGAATGTGACACCCCAGGGGTCTGGTTGCCACAGTGATAGAGATATTATGTCTGAGAGCAGGTGGGAGGTCCTTTGGTCAGGGATCCTGTGCATGCCACACCTCCTGCCCAGTCTTGGGAGGGGAAGAACTTCCCCTGTATAAACCCGGGGCTGAGGCAGGGTGAGTCAGACAAGGAGAGTGGAGGAGAGAAGCAGCATAGGAAACAGCAGAGTTACAAGGAGTCAGGGGCTGGCAGCTACAGAGCTCGCCCTGACTAAGAAGATTCTTTACCGGACCCGGAGTCCGAGGCTGTGGGGACTAACTCCTACCCAGCAGCAGAATCCGTCGGGCAGGGGATTTCAGGTCCTCTGGCCCAGAAGCCCGAAGGCACGGTCACACGCGTGGGACCAGCACCGCCATCGTGGAGCGGAAGCCATTAGAAGGCCCCGAGTCACCGGCCATACGGGTGAGCACCACACGGTACACTCAGGGACGTGGGCTACTTACATCAGCTTCTAGCAAGGTAGCCAGAAGAGTACAGTCAGTTTGGGAGGCCTACAACTACGCCTGGCCAGGGGGGGATCCCATCTGCTCAAAGACTGACCAGGCCCCGTTTGCTAGCAAGTACTCCGGGAGGGTCTGTCGTTGTTACCAGTAAAGACCCTGAACTACACCGTACCATCTCTGAGTGGTTCCTGCTACCCCATCATCCACGTCGGCTGCCCTGAGGCCATACCCCTCCCGTTGGGGGTTATACTATCACGCTGCACAATCCTACCAACGGCCTCAGCGGTCTGCCCTGCAGCAGCAGCTTCCTGGCTGCACTCAACGGGTGGCGTAGTCATCAACTATTTACTACTAATAGACTGCCGTCTAGTTTGACTCCCTGGGCACGGACCGGGTCACCGCCACGAGATTACAACCCTCCACGGATCCGGCTCCGGGTAAGCGCCCGCGTGCGCACCGCAGCGCGACACAGGCCCAGGGGCGCGTCACCTGCCTGATAAAATTCGTAGGAAATGCTGTAACCTAGTCCTTAAAAGGACTGCAATCACAACTATTCCCTACTCCCAAGCTATCTGTAGATTTGTGCGAAAATTGGCTTGAAATTAACAAGGTATAGTGCACACAGCAACAGCGGTGCCGTCTAACACGCAGCTGCAGCAGTGAGAAAATGGTGGCGACGGGGAAAATGGCTTGGTCTTATAGGGCAAGGACATGTGACATACACTGCCAAAGAAACATGCCCTTGCTTGTGTGTAAAACAGCAGTTCGCTCCGTGTGTGCGCTGCTGATAGGCTGACAGACTGCACCTCCCCACTGCAAATGTGGGAAAGAGAAAAAAAATGGAGATCTTCATTATTCCTGCAGAGATCCATCCCCTGCCCCTCCCCCCGCCCTGCTGTACACTCAAACTGCGTATTAACATTAATTTTCAGCATTACTGAGAAAAAATCCAGTTATGATTTTGGTGCACGAACAGTTATCGAACATAACCTCGAACAGCCGAATTTTTCTCAAATCGTTCGTGTTCGCCGAACGGCTCGAACACCGCCCAAAACAGCTCGAATTTGAGATTGGCGAACAGTTCGAGTAGAACAACGCTCATCTCTACTCAGCAGGTCACAATGCAGCACTCACCGCAATTCACACAGGTATTTTCTGCAGGATTCCCAATACCTCTTCACTGAAAAACAAGTCACACACTTACTTTCGTTCACACTTATGCTCCGGACACACGCAGCTCGTTCACACTCGCAAACTAAGAGATTTAAAGAGTTTTTTTATTTTTCCCTTTTCCAGCAATGCACCCTTCACCTCAATGCACTTCCAAAAGGTACTACGAAAGAAACTTGTTACATAGAAAAAATTGTGATATTTAACATAAACATTCAGGTTTAAGCAAAAGTGTATCACAAGCAAGGACGCACACACACACACATATACAGTACAGACCAAAAGTTTGGACACACCTTCTCATTTAAAGATTTTTCTGTATTTTCATGACTATGAAAATTGTACATTCACACTGAAGGCATCAAAACTATGAATTAACACATGTGGAATTATATACTGAACAAAAAAGTGTGAAACAACTGAAAATATGTCTTATATTCTAGGTTCTTCAAAGTAGCCACCTTTTGCTTTGATGACTGCTTTGCACACTCTTGTCATTCTCTTGATGAGCTTCAAGAGGTAGTCACCGGAAATGGTTTTCACTTCACAGGTGTGCCCTGTCAGGTTTAATAAGTGGGATTTCTTGCCTTATAAATGGGGTTAGGACCATCAGTTGTGTTGTGCAGAAGTCTGATGGATACACACCTGATAGTCCTACTGAATAGACTGTTAGAATTTGTATTATGGCAAGAAAAAAGCAGCTAAGTAAAGAAAAACGAGTGGCCATCATTACTTTAAGAGATGAAGGTCAGTCAGTGCGAAAAATTGGAAAAACTTTGAAAGTGTCCCCAAGTGCAGCTGCAAAAACCATCAAGCGCTACAAAGAAACTGTCTCACATGAGGACCGCCACAGGAAAGGAAGACCAAGAGTCACCTCTGCTTCTGAGGATAAGTTTATCCGAGTCACCAGCCTCAGAAATCGCAGGTTAACAGCAGCTCAGATTAGATTCCAGGTCAATGCCAGAGTTCTAGCAGCAGACACATCTCTACAACAACTGTTAAGAGTAGTGTTGAGCCACCCCCGTAGTGTTCGAGTTCGGTTCGGTTCGTCGAACACCCGTGTGTTCGCCGAACTGTTCGTCGAACTGTTCGTCGAACACCTTCGAACACCGTTAAAACCAATGGCAGGCAAACAAAAACACATAGAAACACATAGAAAACACCTTCAAAGGTGTCCAAAAGCTGACAAACTGCTCAGAAGACATAACTAACACATGGAAAAGTGACAAGTACATATAGTCATGCGAAAATAAAAGAGGTGGAGGAGTAAAAGGAGGGGGAGACACAGATATAGGCATGTCATGCCCTTCTAAAATCCAAAAAGTGAGAAGCCGACACGGCCAGTCCGCTCCTGCCCGTGCCACCTCCGTGTCGCCGGGTTTGTGCCAGAGCCGCGGTGAACCCTGACGGCCAGCCCCCCTCTCCCAATACTGGTGCCTGTCCGCTGGTGGGTCGAGCGAGCCCCCCTGTGGTGGAGGCAGCTCTAAGCTTTTTAATTTAAATTGTCTCTCTAATTTGAATGAATGCACTTTAAATCCATTTACAAGGATCTATTGGAGGGCAAGTCTCATGCCAGCAGCCGCGGTAATTCCAGCTCCAGTAGCGTCCACTAAAGCTGCTGCAGTTAAAAAGCTTTTATAAGGATCGAGCTCGGCTGTCCACCGCAAGGCATCCTACTGCCAGTCCCAGCCCCTATGCCTTGGGGTGCCTCCTGATGCTCTTCACTAAGTATCCCATGGTCCCGAAGCATTTCCTTTGAAAAAATTAAGTGTCTAAACTACAGGTGGTGCAGCTTGCTTAACAGCCGGGATAATCCGCTCACTAGCAGACACTGCTACTAGGCACAAAGTATTTCCTGGGCTAGATGCAGTTAAAAATTTGTAATTAGATACTCTCGTTGGATGCTGAGAAAGCATTCCATAGAGTCTCCTGGCACGCCATATATGATTCTCTTAAAAAGCTTGGGGTAGGGGTCTAGGGGACCCTTTTATAGCCAAAATCACGGCCCTGTATCGCAATACGTCACCTAGGCTGAAGATAAATGGAACTGTAGCACCCTGAGGGCTCGGTTGCTACAGACGTATTGCACCTCACCCAGAGGTGTGATATCTCACTCTCAGGTAAGGATGGATTGTGGATCAGGACCCGACACCTGCATGCATTACACCACATTGCCATGGGGCAGGGCGACCAATATGCCCCTGAGATGGGCACAACAGTCCCTGTCCCTGGCTGGAGTGGGGGGAGGGAACACTGAGGAAGGGGAACACTGTAGTGCAGGAGCAGGGAGGAAGCAGTTCCTGGGTGCATTGAGAAGGGAGTATAAAAGGTGGGCACCATCTTAGTTCAGTGCAGAGAAGTCTGAGCAGAAGTGGCAGGGAGCAGGGGCTCTGCATGAGCTCTGCTCCGGAGGCGGGCCTAGTAACAGAGGCCCAGGCCTGGAAGAGGGAGAAGGAAGGAAGAGGAGCGGAGAAGGCTCCAGGAACGAGGAATGAAGGGATCCCAGGGGTGCGGACGGGCGAGTCGCCACCGCACGCCCGAATCCACCTGCGTGGAGGGGTCAGGCCAAAGGGGGAGACCGGTCCCCGAACTAGTGGAGGCAGGAAACGACCCTCAGCTAGAAACCGGAGGCTCTGACATTTTATGTGGCGCAGCCCCTCGCTACGCCCGCTAGGAAGGCACCACATAGGGTCAGGGAAACTGGCGCCAAGTTTACCAAGAGGAGGCCCGAGGCAGCCGGACAGAAGTGTTGGTAAGAAAGGCCAGACAAAGGACACACAAAGGGGGTCCTGTGAAGTGCTCCAAAGTTATCTGGGAGTTGTCTGAGCCCCTCACCTGGTGAGCACAGTACGACGTGGGCAGCCGTTACCTGCAGACGTGGTCTGGATAATAAGAACTGTGAGTAAAGGCCCTGAACTGCATCACTGACTCAATGTCGTTACTGCTGCTGCCCTGCACCATCACCCCCATCCTCCGCATACACTGCCCTGAGGCTATACTCCTCCCGTGGGGAGTTATGCTACGCTCTGCTGCACCCACAACACCAGCCTCAGTGGTCTGCCCTGTAGCGGCGGTTCACTCTGACCGCAATCCACGGGTGGCGTAGTCGGACATTTAAACATGAAAACCACATAAATAGTTCCGCCACTGGTTTGACCGCCCTGAGCCACGGAACTGGGTCGCCGCCACGAAGACTACAACCACCAGCATCCACCAAAAAGGGTCCGGCTCCGGGTGTCCCAAGGCCCAGGGGGTGCGTCAGAACATTTTCATCACCTTTCACAATCACCAATGGGACAAGGCAGTGATGTCCTCTGTCCCCTCTCTTATACATCCTAGTGACGGAGCACCTGCTCTCATCAATTCGCCATAACCCCAATATTAGGTGGATTGAGGTGGGAGGCACCGAGTACAAGTGCTCTCTATTTGCTGATGATGTCCTAGTATATATCACTCAATCACATATATCCATCCATGCTGTTATGGCTGAAATAGATCACTTTGTTACATGGTAAAATTTTAAAATCAATGCAGCGAAGTCTGAGGCCCTCGATGTCTCCCTCCCCAAATCCATATAGGATTCCATCCAGTCCAACTTTCCCTTTGCCTGGCCCTCACAGGGTATCAAATACTTAGGAATTCCTATTCATAGAGACCTCTCCCATCTATGTTATCTTAATTTTGGGCCCTTTATTGAACAACTCCATACAGACCACGGTTGGCAAGTTAGAACTGTAAGATTCACTACGTGAACCACTGGTGTTTTGTGGAAAAGCACATGTACACTGCGTTCCAAATTATTATACAAAAAGTGTTTAGGAGTGATAAGGGAAGAATTTGTTTGTTTGTCAGTTAAACTCATTGATGGTGATGTGTGTCAGGGCTCTTTATATCACTGTAAGCAATTGCAGACACCTGTGCTAATTAGTTTGGCAGGTGTGTCCAATGAAAGGCAAGACTACTTAAGAAGGCTCTCTCACATTATTAAGCAGCCTACATTTTCTGCCAAAATGGGAAAGAAAAAGGATGTGTCGGCTGCTGAGAAGCAACAAATTGTGGAGTGTTTAGGTCAAGGCATGACTACAATCAACATTGTGCGATGATCAGGATGAAGTGTCTTGGCAATCAAGAAGTATGTAGCTGATTCACAGTACACACGTGTGCGTGCTGATAAGGGCAAATTGAGGACTCTTTCCTACAGGCAATTACGTCAGGTTGAAAGAGCAGCGGCAAAAAAGCCTTGTCATAGCAGCAGACAAGTTTTTGAAGCTGCTTGTGCCTCCAACGTCCCCCGAACAACAAGATGCAGGGTCCTTCAGAGGTTTGCAGCTGTGCATGCGCCATCCTGTCGACCTCCTCTATCCACTTCACACAAGCAGAAACGGCTCCAGTGGGCCAAACATTACATGAAGACTGATTTCAAAACTGTTTTGTTCACGGATGAGTGCCGTGCAGCGCTCGATGGTCCAGATGGATGGAGTGGAGGATGGCTGGTTGATGGACACCCCACGCAAACACGGCTACAGCGCCAACAAGGAGGAGGTGGAGTAATGTTTTGGGCTGGAATCATGGGGAGAGAGATTGTCGGCCCCTTTAGGATCCCTGAAGGCGCTAAAGATGAACTCCATAATGTATGTGGATTTTCTCAAACAGCACTTCCTGCCATGGTTCAAGAAGAAGAACCGTGTATTTCACAGCAAGATCATTTTTCTGCATGATAATGCACCATCTCATGCTGCACATAAAACATCTGCATCTCTGGCTGATATGGGCATAAAAGGGGACAAACTTATGGTGTGACCCCCATGCTCCCCTGACCTCTACCCCATTCAGAACCTTTGGAGCATCATTAAAAGGAGTGTCTATGATGGCGGGAGGCAGTTCACATCTAAGCAACAGCTCTGGGAGGGTATTCTGTCCTCATGCAAAACAATTGAAGCAGAAACCATCCAAAACCTGACAAATTCAATGGACGAGAGAGTTCAGAAGCTCCTTTCGAACAAGGGGTCCTATGTGAAAATGTAACATCACCTAGAATAAAGTTTTGAGTTGAAAACTGTTTGATTTCAGTTTCTAACAACCTGCTAATGCTTATAATTTCAAAAATGACCATTTTTTTGGTCTTTATTAAAATGAAAAGGTTGATCGAAAAGTTTGGGGGATCTAAGAGTGTGGCAACCCAGTAGTCATGATTACTTCGAATTCTGACAATATGAGGGTCATGCTGCAGGTAGTGCAGCAAGAAGGCACTTATGTGCCTTGCGCATCTCGGAGCCCCAAAATTATTTTCCGGGCTAGATGCAGCTAAAAATTATTTTTAATTTTAAATCTGGCGAAGCTTTATTATAGATGGCCTAATAGGATCAGTGCTGCACACTGCTACAAAGCCCAAATTATTTTCCAGTCAAGATACAGATAAACATGATTAGTAATTTGAAAGCTTAAAACGGTTGGTAGGGTGATTTTAACCAATCATCAAGCTTTTACTCTCCCCAGGATGACACAGGGGTAGAAAAGTCGTTTCGGATCCATGATTTGTTCATCTTTATGAACGTGAGTCTGTCTACATTATCAGTGGAGAGCCGCGTGCGCTTATCTGTCAGCACACCACCAGCAGCGCTGAACACACGTTCAGACAGAACGCTGGCTGCGGGGCATGACAAGATCTCCATGGCGTAAGTGGTTTATCCAGATTGGAAGCCCAAAAAGAGCAAGGGTCCAGTGACACAGTCGTGGCTTCAATGTTTACTTGGAGATACTCCTGTACCATCGTCTCTAGGCGTTGACTATGTGTCAGACTTCTTGTCTCCTGTGGCCTTGCAAAGGATGGGCTAAAAAAGTGGTGAAATGATTCCGCAAAATTGATGTTACCAGCAGATACTGTGGTTCTGTTACGGTTTGAGTGCTGAACACTTGACGGTCCCACGGTTGGCAAGTTGGAACTGTGAGATTCACTACGTGCACCACTGGTATTTTGTGGAAAAGCACATGTAAGATTCTGCAACAGTCTCTGCTGATACTCCTGCATGCGTGCATCCCTTTCTATGGCAGGAATAATTTCTGCAAATTTACTTTTGTACCGGGGATCTAACAGTGTGGCAACCCAGTAGTCAGGATTATTTCTAATTCTCACAATTCGAGGGTCATGTTGCAGGTAGTGCAGCAAGAAGGCACTCATGTGTGTTGCGCATCCAGGAGCACCAAGTCCCTGTTGTGTTGGTGGCGAGGTAACAATCATGCTTCCTTCCTCTGTCCTCTCCCCCCAACCTCGCACAACAGAAATGTGATCAAGGTCTCCCTCATCTGATGAGTCTTCCATCAGTTCGTCCTCCACTTCTTCCTGGGCTCCTGCACCTTCCTCACTAGTTTGGCTGCTACCATGCGCCCTGGTAAAACCATCTCCCCCACCCTCACATGCCTGCCGCCTTGGTGCTGCCGACCGTCTGGACCTTGCAGATGTTAGCCCTTCCGCATACAACTCCTCCTCCTCTACTTCCTCCACCTCCTCTTGTGCCACCACCTGACTCCGAATTCTGTTTAACATGTGCTCCAGCATGTAAATCACCGGAATAGTCATGCTGATAATGGCATCGTCAGCACTAAACATCTTCGTCGCCATTTCAAAACTGTGCAGAAGGGTGCATAGGTCCCTGATCTGAGACCACTCCTCCAGCGTGATTTGCCCCACCTCTGAATCTCGTTGGCCCAGGCTATACGTCAGAACGTATTGCACCAGGGCTTGTCGGTGCTGCCACAGTCGCTGCAACATGTGCAGAGTTGAATTCCACCGGGTAGGCACATCGCATTTTAGCCGGTGAAGTGGCAGGCCCAACGACTTCTGTAGAGATGTAAGTCGCTGAGCTGCGGGATGCGAACGGCGGAAGTGAGCACACAGCGACCGTGCCCTCTGCAGAAGGCCATCTAGTCTGGGATAGTGGGCTAAAAATTGCTGGACAACCAGGTTCAACACGTGAGCCATACAAGGCACGTGTGTGACATTGCCCCGGCGAAGGGCCGCACCCAGGTTTGCAGCATTGTCGCACACGGCCTTCCCTGGTTTCAGGTCCAGTGGAGACAACCATTCATGAAATTGGTTCTCCAGAGCTGACCACAACTCCTCAGCTGTGTGACTCACATTTCCCAGACATTTCAATGTAAAAACCGCCTGATGACGTTGAGCCCTACTGCCAGCATAGTAAGGAGGTGTGCAGGATCCCTTCTGCGCAGTTAGAAAGCTTGTGGCATGACCAGGTGCAGGTGGAAGACCGAGAGGAAGTTGAGGAGGCAGAAGCAGTGGAGGAACTTTGACATAAAGAGGATTGACGCACAACTCGTGGGGACGGCAAGACTTGGACAGCAGCCCCTTGTCCTGCTGTCACCATAGTTACCCAGTGCCAGTCAGCGACATGTAACGCCCCTGTCCATGTCTACTCGTCCAAGTGTCTGTGGTGAAATGCACCCTGTCACACACAGAGTTTCTCAAAGAAGCGGTGATGTTGTGTGCGACATGCTGGTGGAGCGCAGGCACACCTTTCTTTGAGAAGTAGTGCCGACTGGGCATCTGGTACTGGGGCACTGCGACGGACATAAGGTCTCGAAAATCCTCTGTGTCCACCAGGCGGAAAGGCAGCATTTCTGTAGCCAAGAGCTTGCAGATGGTGAAATTCAACCTCTTAGCTTTCTCATGGCTAGGAGGAAATGGTCTTTTACTTGTCCACATCTGAGGGACCGAGGGCTGGCTATTGTGCTTAGACGGGGTTGATAAGGGTGTCCCCGGCAAACTGCCGGTCTGTGAGGAAGATGCAGGCGGACATGTTAGGTTGCCTTGATCCAAAGGTGGTGCTATCGATGTCGGACAGCGCTCAACACCAGCTGGTGTTACCACCTCCAAAGAAAATGATGACCTGCCAATCACGCTGGCTGTTGCGGGTAAAGAGGTGGCAGGTCTGCGCCCCAAAACAGGTGTGACTGCTGTCCCCCCAGTCACAGAGGATGAAGAGGCCGCGGATGCACAAGATATGGCAGACGGTGATTGGCCCGGCCGGCTAGGCCGGATTGTAGCACACTGAGCTTCCCACTGCAACTTATGCTTCATGTCCATGTGCCGGTTCATGCATGAAGTACTCAAACTATGTATTTTTTGGCCTCTACTTAGCTTTTGCTGACAAATGTTACAGATAACACGAGTTGGGTCATCTTTATCGATCTGAAAAAATGCCCAGGCTATGCAAGGCTTAGCACCCATGCGACCTGAAGAGCCACCACGACTTGTGGTGAGAGGCAGAGTTGTGTTTGAGGATGCAGTTGTTGACGTGCTTCCAGTACTACGTCTCTGTCCAGGAAGGCGCAACCTGACCTCGTCGTCACTAGCATCTTCCTCCACCTCCTCTGCTGACCTCATCTCTTGGCTGACTGTGGGTTGACAGTAAGTGGGATCTCCGACCTCATCATCATCACCCTGTGCGTTATCACACCCGTCGTTCTCAGAGCCAACCTGTTCCTGCCCTGACAAAAAACTAAAGTTGTCGCTCCAATCAGGTATTTGAGTCTTATCATCGTCTTCCTCATTGTCTCCACCAACAGGAGTTACAGTTTGGGAATGAGGGTCTACATTATGGTCAGAACCTTCTGCGTCTGGTCCTGGATCCGACTCATAAAGATTCTGGGCATCAGTGCAGATCATTTCCTCGTCTGGATTCACAGAAGCGCTGGAGTCGACCTCTGATTCCCAGGCTATAGTATGAGTAAACAGCTCTGCAGACTCAACCATCTGTTCTACCTCATACTCAGACGGGCAGCTGGAGATTTGGGAGCTGTGAGGAAGCAAGTGCGATTTGGGTGACACCTTTGAGGACTGGAGTATTTGTGATGTTGAAGTTGATGTGGAGGAGAGCCCACTTAAAGGAGCACTTGATATACGTTGAAGCACCTGCTGTTTTTGTGCCTCATCTGGAATTTGTAGCGATTGGCGTGGCCGTAAGAAAGGGATCTTATCACGTTGTCCGCTAAAAGAAGTAGACATTTTAGTTTGGCTGGAAGATGGTCTTTCTTCTGCAGATGTTACTGTTGCTTTAACACCTACCCCACGGACACAACCTTTTTTCCCCTTCCCAACACGCCTATTCCCCTTTCCACCAGCAGCAGGCCTTTTTCCACTCATTTTGGTGGTTAACTAATTCACAACTCTGGAGTTGTTTGCACAAAAAAACAATGGATGGTAACCGAGCAGAGCTGAGTGGCCAAACTGTGGTATTAGGCCAAAACTATTGGCTGGGTTAGATGCAGAAAAAAATTATTTTGAATTTGCAACCTGATGGAGGTCAGTATAGATGGACTAATACAAATAGTCCCACACACAGCTAGAAGGCCAAATATTTTTTCAGAGGTACTGTAGATGCAGATAAAAATTATTTTTAATTTGCAACCTGATGGAGGTCAGTATAGATGGACTAATAGACCAAGTCCCACACACTGCTAGAAGCCCAAATATTTTTTCAGAGGTACTGTAGATGCAGATAAAAATTATTTTTAATTTGCAACCTGATGGAGGTCAGTATAGATGGACTAATAGACCAAGTCCCACACACTGCTAGAAGCCCAAATATTTTTTCAGAGCTAGATGCAGAAAAAAATTATTTTTAATTTGCAACCTGATGGAGGTCAGTATAGATGGACGAATAGACCAAGTCCCACACACCGCTAGAAGCCCAACTATTTTTTCAGAGCTAGATGCAGAAAAAAATTATATTCAATTTGCAACCTGCTGGAGGTCAGTATAGAAGGACTAATAGAACAAGTCCCACACACTGCTAGAAGCCCAAATATTTTTTCAGAGCTAAATGAAGAAAAAAATTATTTTTAATTTGCAACCTGATGGAGGTCAGTATAGATGGACTAATAGACCAAGTCCCACACACTGCTAGAAGCCCAAATATTTTTTCAGAGCTAGATGCAGAAAAAAAATATTTTTAATTTGCAACCTGATGGAGGTCAGTATAGATGGACTAATAGACCAAGTCCCACACACTGCTAGAAGCCCAAATATTTTTTCAGAGCTAGATGCAGAAAAAAATTATTTTTAATTTGCAACCTGATGGAGGTCAGTATAGATGGACTAATAGACCAAGTCCCACACACTGCTAGAAGCCCAAATATTTTTTCAGAGCTAGATGCAGAAAAAAATTATTTTTAATTTGCAACCTGATGGAGGTCAGTATAGATGGACTAATAGACCAAGTCCCACACACTGCTAGAAGCCCAAATATTTTTTCAGAGCTAGATGCAGAAAAAAATTATTTTTAATTTGCAACCTGATGGAGGTCAGTATAGATGGACTAATAGACCAAGTCCCACACACTGCTAGAAGCCCAAATATTTTTTCAGAGCTAGATGCAGAAAAAAATTATTTTTAATTTGCAACCTGATGGAGGTCAGTATAGATGGACTAATAGACCAAGTCCCACACACCGCTAGAAGCCCAACTATTTTTTCAGAGCTAGATGCAGAAAAAAATTATATTCAGTTTGCAACCTGATGGAGGTCAGTATAGATGGACTAATAGAATGATGCTATGCCCAAAAGATTTTACTTCACTAGGTGCAGTAAAAAAATTGGTATTCTATACACAGGTGTTATATCTTGCAACACAGATAGGCTACTCCACTGACTAACACACTCTGCAATAGGCCAAAAAGGATTAGCTTTGCTAGATTCAGCCAAATACTGTGAAAAAAACTTGCACAGCACTGGCACAGACCTGCCTGGCAAAAACTGATAGGAACTCATGTAACCTAGTCCTGAAAAGGACTCCAATTACAATTAGTCTTTACTCCCACAACCTATCTATTTAAGAGCACAGACCTCCCTGATAAAAGTCGTAGGAAATGCTGTAACCTAGTCCTTAAAAGGACTGCAATCACAACTATTCCCTACTCCCAAGCTATCTGTATATTTGTGCGAAAATTGGCTTGAAATTAACAAGGTATAGCGCACACAGCAACAGCGGTGCCGTCTAACACGCAGCTGCAGCAGTGAGAAAATGGTGGCGACGGGGAAAATGGCTTGGTCTTATAGGGCAAGGACATGTGACATACACTGCCAATGACACATGCCCTTGCTTGTGTGAAAAAAAGCACTTCGCTCCGTGTGTGCACTGCTGATAGGCTGACAGATTGCACCTCCCCACTGCAAATGCGGGAAAGAGAAAAAAAAATGGAGATCTTCATTGTTCCTGCAGAGATCCATCCCCTGCCCCTCCCCCCACCCCGCTGTACACTCAAACTGCGTATTAACATTAATTTTCATCATTACTGAGAAAAAATCCAGTTATGATTTTGGTGCACGAACAGTTATCGAACATAACCTCGAACAGCCGAATTTTCTCAAATTGTTCGTGTTCGCCGAACGGCTCGAACACCGCCCAAAACAGCTCGAATTTGAGATTGGCGAACAGTTCGAGTAGAACAACGCTCATCTCTAGTTAAGAGGAGACTTTGTGCAGCAGGCCTTCATGGTAAAATAGCTGCTAGGAAACTGTGGCACCCCAGGGGTCTGGTTTCCACAGTAACAGCAATGTTATGTCTGAGAGCAGGTGGGAGGTCTCTTGGTCAGGAATCCTATGCATGCCACACCTCCTGCCCAGTCCTGGGAGGGGAAGAACTTCCCCTGTATAAACCTGGGGCTGAGGCAGGGTTAGAGAGTTGAGAGGGAGAGTTCAGCCAGGAGGGCTGACAGGGAGCTGTGGCTCCGGCTGGGCCCAGCTCCTGGGCCATGCCAGAAGTAGAGAAGAGAAGCAGCATAGGAAGAAACAACAGGAGCTCTGTGGGAGCAGTGTTACAAAGAGTCAGGGGCTGGCAGCTGCAGAGCTCGCCCTGACTGAGAAGATTTCTTACCGGACCCGGAGTCCGAGGCTGTGGGGACTAACTCCTACCCAGCAGCAGAATCCGTCAGGCAGGGGATTTCAGGTCCTCTGGCCAAGAAACCCGAAGGCACGGTCACACGCATGGGACCAGCACCGCCGTCGTGGAGCGGAAGCTACTAGAAGGCCCCGAGTCACCGGCCATACGGGTGAGCACCACACGGTACACTCAGGGACGTGGGCTACTTATACTCGCTTCTAGCAAGGTAGCCAGAAGAGTATCGTTAGTTTGGGAGGCCTACAACTCCGCCTGGCCAGGGGAGATCCCATCTGCTCAAGGACTGACCAGGCCCCAACCGCTAGCCAGTACTCCGGGAGGGTCTATCTTTGTCACCAGTAAAGACCCTGAACTACACCGCATCGTCTCTGAGTGGTTCCTGCTACCCCCATCATCCACGTCGGCTGCCCTGAGGCCATACCCCTCCCGTTGGGGGTTATACCATCTACGCTGCACTATCCTACCACCGGCCTCAGCGGTCTGCCCTGCAGCGTCAGCTCCATAGCTGCATTCAACGGGTGGCGTAGTCGTCCTACATCTACTGCTAATACTCAGCCACACAGTTTGACTCCCTGGGCACGGACCGGGTCACCGCCACGAGACTACTACCCCTATCAGATCCGGCTCCGGGTAGGCTCCCGCGTGCGCAACGCTACTCTGCACAGGCCCAGGGGCGCGTCAACCTTTGGCGTAGTCGGCAGGATTTCGTGCCCGCAACCACCGGGTACTGCGTGCCTGAAAAAGACTGTTCAAACTTACCTGTGGTGAAGATTCCCGCCATCCGGCGCCATCTTCCGCTTCCTTCCCGCCATCGGTGGAGTTTTCCCGCCATCCGGCGCCATCTTCGGCCTTCTTCCCGCCATACGTGGAGTTTTCCCGCCATTGGACGCCATCTTGAGGACGCCGCGCGGGAAGAAGAGGGGCGTGGACTCCGAAAGCGCGCGAGAACTGAAGCCCCGCCTCACGTCCGGACGTTGCGTAAGGTCCTGGAAGGAGCCCAGCAGACGCCGACGTCACAGGAGCGCGACGGAAGGTCCTCAACCCTGACGATCCACTGCGGAGCCGCGGCCTACGGAAGAGGATCATCGCAAGGTAGGCCACGGTCCACTAGGGGGGAGAAGGATGTCAGATACGGAGGAGAGCTTCACCGCTTCAACCCCCGCCAGCGCCACCGCTGTTGCGGTCATGCCTTTCACCATGCCCTATATCCAGGGGGCAGCCTGGCTACCCCAGTACTCAGGGGAGTCACATACCCTGCATGACTTTAGAGAAAAGCTGGATAGCCTCTTCCAGGTGTACCCCCTCACAGAGGAGCAAAAAGTGAGCATCCTGGTGGCCCAATTAACCGGAGCAGCCCAAAGGGAGGTAAAGTCCTGGCCACCTGGGAGGAGGACTGTCGCAGAGATACTAACCCAGCTAACCGAGGAGGAGCTGCAGTACTACCAATACGAGGAAAGCCAAGAGGACCCGGACGGGTCTGAGGACTACCCTCAGGAGGGAGCACAAAGAGGACATAGCTACTGAAGGGAAGTAGCGTGAATAAAGAGCTGTAAATAGTTACCCGTAAGGGTACAAGGACTGCTGCTAATTAAAATATGGTCCCCGTTGGGATTAGTGAATTGTTCCCCATGTGCCCCTATCTTAAACCAGGCTGAGGACTGTGAGCAGCCATTCCTTATCCCCACTGGCCGAGGACTGAGAGCGGCCATATCCTGTAAATAATTATGTGTTTCTAGTAATTTATGGGAGTCTATGGTGGATTTGCCGGGAATCCTTTGTACATAGTTGGAGCGTAACCCAGGACGGACTAAAGACTGTTAAGGACTCGGGGCAGGACAGACCCCTACCTGGTTACGTCTCCCTGTTTTGGTGAAATGGACACCTTGCTTTTCTTCAAAAACTGCACCCGGTTGCGGACACGCCGTGACCATCTTTATAAATTTTTCTTATTGTACTATTATTGTTTATACCTTGTTATGTTTAAAAATATGTTTAGTCCCGGAGTACTAAATTTCACTAGGGGGGAATGTGGCACCCCAGGGGTCTGGTTTCCACAGTAACAGCAATGTTATGTCTGAGAGCAGGTGGGAGGTCTCTTGGTCAGGAATCCTATGCATGCCACACCTCCTGCCCAGTCCTGGGAGGGGAAGAACTTCCCCTGTATAAACCTGGGGCTGAGGCAGGGTTAGAGAGTTGAGAGGGAGAGTTCAGCCAGGAGGGCTGACAGGGAGCTGTGGCTCCGGCTGGGCCCAGCTCCTGGGCCATGCCAGAAGTAGAGAAGAGAAGAAGCATAGGAAGAAACAACAGGAGCTCTGTGGGAGCAGTGTTACAAAGAGTCAGGGGCTGGCAGCTGCAGAGCTCGCCCTGACTGAGAAGATTTCTTACCGGACCCGGAGTCCGAGGCTGTGGGGACTAACTCCTACCCAGCAGCAGAATCCGTCAGGCAGGGGATTTCAGGTCCTCTGGCCAAGAAACCCGAAGGCACGGTCACACGCATGGGACCAGCACCGCCATCGTGGGGCGGAAGCTACTAGAAGGCCCCGAGTCACCGGCCATACGGGTGAGCACCACACGGTACACTCAGGGACGTGGGCTACTTATACTCGCTTCTAGCAAGGTAGCCAGAAGAGTATCGTTAGTTTGGGAGGCCTACAATTCCGCCTGGCCAGGGGAGATCCCATCTGCTCAAGGACTGACCAGGCCCCAACCGCTAGCCAGTACTCCGGGAGGGTCTATCTTTGTCACCAGTAAAGACCCTGAACTACACTGCATCGTCTCTGAGTGGTTCCTGCTACCCCCATCATCCACGTCGGCTGCCCTGAGGCCATACCCCTCCCGTTGGGGGTTATACCATCTACGCTGCACTATCCTACCACCGGCCTCAGCGGTCTGCCCTGCAGCGTCAGCTCCATAGCTGCATTCAACGGGTGGCGTAGTCGTCCTACATCTACTGCTAATACTCAGCCACACAGTTTGACTCCCTGGGCACGGACCGGGTCACCGCCACGAGACTACTACCCCTATCAGATCCGGCTCCGGGTAGGCTCCCGCGTGCGCAACGCTACTCAGCACAGGCCCAGAGGCGCGTCAGAAACCACTGCTAAGGACAGGCAACAAGCAGAAGAGACTTGTTTGGGCTAAAGAACACAAGGAATGGACATTAGACCAGTGGAAATCTGTGCTTTGGTCTGATGAGTCCAAATTTGAGATCTTTGGTTCCAATCACCATGTCTTTGTGCGACGCAGAAAAGGTCAACGGATGGACTCTACATGTCTGGTTCCCACCGCGAAGCATGGAGGAGGAGGTGTGATGGTGTAGGGGTGCTTTGCTGGTGGCACTGTTGGGGATTTATTCAAAATTGAAGGCATACTGAACCAGAATGGCTACCACAGCATCTTGCGGAGGCATGCTATTCCATCCGGTTTGCGTTTAGTTGGACCATCATTTATTTTTCAACAGGACAATGACCCCAAACACACCTCCAGGCTGTGTAAGGGCTATTTGACCAAGAAGGCGAGTGACGGGGTGCTACGCCAGATGACCTGGCCTCCACAGTAGAGATGAGCGTTGTTCTACTCGAACTGTTCGCCAATCTCAAATTCGAGCTGTTTTGGGCAGTGTTCGAGCCGTTCGGCGAACACGAACAATTTGAGAAAAATTCGGCTGTTCGAGGTTATGTTCGATAACTGTTCGTGCACCAAAATCATAACTGGATTTTTTCTCAGTAATGATGAAAATTAATGTTAATACGCAGTTTGAGTGTACAGCGGGGTGGGGGGAGGGGCAGGGGATGGATCTCTGCAGGAACAATGAAGATCTCCATTTTTTTTTCTCTTTCCCGCATTTACAGTGGGGAGGTGCAATCTGTCAGCCTATCAGCAGCGCACACACGGAGCGAAGTGCTTTTTTTCACACAAGCAAGGGCATGTGTCATTGGCAGTGTATGTCACATGTCCTTGCCCTACAAGACCAAGCCATTTTCCCCGTCGCCACCATTTTCTCACTGCTGCAGCTGCGTGTTAGACGGCACCGCTGTTGCTGTGTGCGCTATACCTTGTTAATTTCAAGCCAATTTTCGCACAAATATACAGATAGCTTGGGAGTAGGGAATAGTTGTGATTGCAGTCCTTTTAAGGACTACGTTACAGCATTTCCTACGACTTTTATCAGGGAGGTCTGTGCTCTTAAATAGATCGGTTGTGGGAGTAAAGACTAATTGTAATTGCAGTCCTTTTCAGGACTAGGTTACATGAGTTCCTATCAGTTTTTGCCAGGCAGGTCTGTGCCAGTGCTGTGCAAGTTTTTTTCACAGCATTTGGCTGAAACTAGCAAAGCTAATCCTTTTTGGCCTATTGCAGAGTGTGTTAGTCAGTGGAGTAGCCTATCTGTGTTGCAAGATATACCACCTGTGTATAGAATACCAATTTTTTTACTGCACCTAGTGAAGTAAAATCTTTTGGGCATAGCATCATTCTATTAGTCCATCTATACTGACCTCCATCAGGTTGCAAATTAAAACTAATTTTTATCTGCATCTACAGTACCTCTGAAAAAATATTTGGGCTTCTAGCAGTGTGTGGGACTTGTTCTATTAGTCCATCTATACTGACCTCCATCAGGTTGCAAACTGAATATATTTTTTTCTGCATCTACCTCTGAAAAAATATTGGGCTTCTAGCTGTGTGTGGGTCTTGTTCTATTAATCCATCTATACTGACCTCCATCAGGTTGCAAACTGAATATATTTTTTTCTGCATCTACCTCTGAAAAAATATTTGGCCTTCTAGTAGTGTGTCGGACTTTCTCTATTAGTCCATCTATACTGACCTCCATCAGGTTGCAAATTAAAACTAATTTTTATCTGCATCTACAGTACCTCTGAAAAAATATTTGGGCTTCTAGCAGTGTGTGGGACTTGTTCTATTAGTCCATCTATACTGACCTCCATCAGGTTGCAAACTGAATATATTTTTTTCTGCATCTACCTCTGAAAAAATATTGGGCTTCTAGCTGTGTGTGGGTCTTGTTCTATTAATCCATCTATACTGACCTCCATCAGGTTGCAAATTGAATATAATTTTTTTCTGCATCTAGCTCTGAAAAAATATTTGGCCTTCTAGTAGTGTGTCGGACTTTCTCTATTAGTCCATCTATACTGACCTCCATCAGGTTGCAAATTAAAACTAATTTTTATCTACATCTACAGTACCTCTGAAAAAATATTTGGGCTTCTAGCTGTGTGTGGGACTTGTTGTATTAGTCCATCTATACTGACCTCCATCAGGTTGCAAACTGAATATATTTTTTTCTGCATCTACCTCTGAAAAAATATTTGGCCTTCTAGTAGTGTGTCGGACTTTCTCTATTAGTCCATCTATACTGACCTCCATCAGGTTGCAAATTAAAACTAATTTTTATCTGCATCTACAGTACCTCTGAAAAAATATTTGGGCTTCTAGCAGTGTGTGGGATTTGTTCTATTAGTCCATCTATACTGACCTCCATCAGGTTGCAAACTGAATATATTTTTTTCTGCATCTACCTCTGAAAAAATATTTGGCCTTCTAGTAGTGTGTCGGACTTTCTCTATTAGTCCATCTATACTGACCTCCATCAGGTTGCAAATTAAAACTAATTTTTATCTGCATCTACAGTACCTCTGAAAAAATATTTGGGCTTCTAGCAGTGTGTGGGACTTGTTCTATTAGTCCATCTATACTGACCTCCATCAGGTTGCAAACTGAATATATTTTTTTCTGCATCTACCTCTGAAAAAATATTTGGCCTTCTAGTAGTGTGTCGGACTTTCTCTATTAGTCCATCTATACTGACCTCCATCAGGTTGCAAATTAAAACTAATTTTTATCTGCATCTACAGTACCTCTGAAAAAATATTTGGGCTTCTAGCAGTGTGTGGGACTTGTTCTATTAGTCCATCTATACTGACCTCCATCAGGTTGCAAACTGAATATATTTTTTTCTGCATCTACCTCTGAAAAAATATTGGGCTTCTAGCAGTGTGTGGGTCTTGTTCTATTAATCCATCTATACTGACCTCCATCAGGTTGCAAACTGAATATATTTTTTTCTGCATCTACCTCTGAAAAAATATTTGGCCTTCTAGTAGTGTGTCGGACTTTCTCTATTAGTCCATCTATACTGACCTCCATCAGGTTGCAAATTAAAACTAATTTTTATCTGCATCTACAGTACCTCTGAAAAAATATTTGGGCTTCTAGCAGTGTGTGGGACTTGTTCTATTAGTCCATCTATACTGACCTCCATCAGGTTGCAAACTGAATATAGTTTTTTCTGCATCTACCTCTGAAAAAATATTGGGCTTCTAGCTGTGTGTGGGTCTTGTTCTATTAATCCATCTATACTGACCTCCATCAGGTTGCAAACTGAATATAATTTTTTTCTGCATCTAGCTCTGAAAAAATATTTGGCCTTCTAGTAGTGTGTCGGACTTTCTCTATTAGTCCATCTATACTGACCTCCATCAGGTTGCAAATTAAAACTAATTTTTATCTGCATCTACAGTACCTCTGAAAAAATATTTGGGCTTCTAGCTGTGTGTGGGACTTGTTGTATTAGTCCATCTATACTGACCTCCATCAGGTTGCAAACTGAATATATTTTTTTCTGCATCTACCTCTGAAAAAATATTTGGCCTTCTAGTAGTGTGTCGGACTTTCTCTATTAGTCCATCTATACTGACCTCCATCAGGTTGCAAATTAAAACTAATTTTTATCTGCATCTACAGTACCTCTGAAAAAATATTTGGGCTTCTAGCAGTGTGTGGGACTTGTTCTATTAGTCCATCTATACTGACCTCCATCAGGTTGCAAACTGAATATATTTTTTTCTGCATCTACCTCTGAAAAAATATTTGGCCTTCTAGTAGTGTGTCGGACTTTCTCTATTAGTCCATCTATACTGACCTCCATCAGGTTGCAAATTAAAACTAATTTTTATCTGCATCTACAGTACCTCTGAAAAAATATTTGGGCTTCTAGCAGTGTGTGGGACTTGTTCTATTAGTCCATCTATACTGACCTCCATCAGGTTGCAAACTGAATATATTTTTTTCTGCATCTACCTCTGAAAAAATATTTGGCCTTCTAGTAGTGTGTCGGACTTTCTCTATTAGTCCATCTATACTGACCTCCATCAGGTTGCAAATTAAAACTAATTTTTATCTGCATCTACAGTACCTCTGAAAAAATATTTGGGCTTCTAGCAGTGTGTGGGACTTGTTCTATTAGTCCATCTATACTGACCTCCATCAGGTTGCAAACTGAATATATTTTTTTCTGCATCTACCTCTGAAAAAATATTGGGCTTCTAGCAGTGTGTGGGTCTTGTTCTATTAATCCATCTATACTGACCTCCATCAGGTTGCAAACTGAATATATTTTTTTCTGCATCTACCTCTGAAAAAATATTTGGCCTTCTAGTAGTGTGTCGGACTTTCTCTATTAGTCCATCTATACTGACCTCCATCAGGTTGCAAATTAAAACTAATTTTTATCTGCATCTACAGTACCTCTGAAAAAATATTTGGGCTTCTAGCAGTGTGTGGGACTTGTTCTATTAGTCCATCTATACTGACCTCCATCAGGTTGCAAACTGAATATAGTTTTTTCTGCATCTACCTCTGAAAAAATATTGGGCTTCTAGCTGTGTGTGGGTCTTGTTCTATTAATCCATCTATACTGACCTCCATCAGGTTGCAAACTGAATATAATTTTTTTCTGCATCTAGCTCTGAAAAAATATTTGGCCTTCTAGTAGTGTGTCGGACTTTCTCTATTAGTCCATCTATACTGACCTCCATCAGGTTGCAAATTAAAACTAATTTTTATCTGCATCTACAGTACCTCTGAAAAAATATTTGGGCTTCTAGCTGTGTGTGGGACTTGTTGTATTAGTCCATCTATACTGACCTCCATCAGGTTGCAAACTGAATATATTTTTTTCTGCATCTACCTCTGAAAAAATATTTGGCCTTCTAGTAGTGTGTCGGACTT
Source organism: Phyllobates terribilis (assembly GCF_046119375.1). Classification (NCBI taxonomy): domain Eukaryota; kingdom Metazoa; phylum Chordata; class Amphibia; order Anura; family Dendrobatidae; genus Phyllobates; species Phyllobates terribilis. Next base: position 142,436,367 of record NW_027362773.1, on the reverse strand, counting down.
TCTCTATTAGTCCATCTATACTGACCTCCATCAGGTTGCAAATTAAAACTAATTTTTATCTGCATCTACAGTACCTCTGAAAAAATATTTGGGCTTCTAGCAGTGTGTGGGACTTGTTCTATTAGTCCATCTATACTGACCTCCATCAGGTTGCAAACTGAATATATTTTTTTCTGCATCTACCTCTGAAAAAATATTTGGCCTTCTAGTAGTGTGTCGGACTTTCTCTATTAGTCCATCTATACTGACCTCCATCAGGTTGCAAATTAAAACTAATTTTTATCTGCATCTACAGTACCTCTGAAAAAATATTTGGGCTTCTAGCAGTGTGTGGGACTTGTTCTATTAGTCCATCTATACTGACCTCCATCAGGTTGCAAACTGAATATATTTTTTTCTGCATCTACCTCTGAAAAAATATTGGGCTTCTAGCTGTGTGTGGGTCTTGTTCTATTAATCCATCTATACTGACCTCCATCAGATTGCAAACTGAATATATTTTTTTCTGCATCTACCTCTGAAAAAATATTTGGCCTTCTAGTAGTGTGTCGGACTTTCTCTATTAGTCCATCTATACTGACCTCCATCAGGTTGCAAATTAAAACTAATTTTTATCTGCATCTACAGTACCTCTGAAAAAATATTTGGCCTTCTAGTAGTGTGTCGGACTTTCTCTATTAGTCCATCTATACTGACCTCCATCAGGTTGCAAATTCAATATAATTTTTTTCTGCATCTAACCCAGCCAATAGTTTTGGCCTAATACCACAGTTTGGCCACTCAGCTCTGCTCGGTTACCATCCATTGTTTTTTTGTGCAAACAACTCCAGAGTTGTGAATTAGTTAACCACCAAAATGAGTGGAAAAAGGCCTGCTGCTGGTGGAAAGGGGAATAGGCGTGTTGGGAAGGGGAAAAAAGGTTGTGTCCGTGGGGTAGGTGTTAAAGCAACAGTAACATCTGCAGAAGAATGACCATCTTCCAGCCAAACTAAAATGTCTACTTCTTTTAGCGGACAATGTGATAAGATCCCTTTCTTACGGCCACGCCAATCGCTACAAATTCCAGATGAGGCACAAAAACAGCAGGTGCTTCAACGGATATCAAGTGCTCCTTTAAGTGGGCTCTCCTCCACATCAACTTCAACATCACAAATACTCCAGTCCTCAAAGGTGTCACCCAAATCGCACTTGCTTCCTCACAGCTCCCAAATCTCCAGCTGCCCGTCTGAGTATGAGGTAGAACAGATGGTTGAGTCTGCAGAGCTGTTTACTCATACTATAGCCTGGGAATCAGAGGTCGACTCCAGCGCTTCTGTGAATCCAGACGAGGAAATGATCTGCACTGATGCCCAGAATCTTTATGAGTCGGATCCAGGACCAGACGCAGAAGGTTCTGACCATAATGTAGACCCTCATTCCCAAACTGTAACTCCTGTTGGTGGAGACAATGAGGAAGACGATGATAAGACTCAAATACCTGATTGGAGCGACAACTTTAGTTTTTTCTCAGGGCAGGAACAGGTTGGCTCTGAGGACGACGGGTGTGATAACGCACAGGGTGATGATGATGAGGTCAGAGATCCCACTTACTGTCAACCCACAGTCAGCCAAGAGATGAGGTCAGCAGAGGAGGTGGAGGAAGATGCTAGTGACGACGAGGTCAGGTTGCGCCTTCCTGGACAGAGACGTAGTACTGGAAGCACGTCAACAACTGCATCCTCAAACACAACTCTGCCTCTCACCACAAGTCGTGGTGGCTCTTCAGGTCGCATGGGTGCTAAGCCTTGCATAGCCAGGGCATTTTTTCAGATCGATAAAGATGACCCAACTCGTGTTATCTGTAACATTTGTCAGCAAAAGCTAAGTAGAGGCCAAAAAATACATAGTTTGAGTACTTCATGCATGAACCGGCACATGGACATGAAGCATAAGTTGCAGTGGGAAGCTCAGTGTGCTACAATGCGGCCTAGCCGGCTGGGCCAACCACCGTCTGCCATATCTTGTGCATCCGCGGCCTCTTCATCCTCTGTGACTGGGGGGACAGCAGTCACACCTGTTTTGGGGCGCAGACCTGCCACCTCTTTACCCGCAACAGCCAGCGTGATTGGCAGGTCATCATTTTCTTTGGAGGTGGTAACACCAGCTGGTGTTGAGCGCTGTCCGACATCGATAGCACCACCTTTGGATCAAGGCAACCTAACATGTCCGCCTGCATCTTCCTCACAGACCGGCAGTTTGCCGGGGACACCCTTATCAACCCCGTCTAAGCACAATAGCCAGCCCTCGGTCCCTCAGATGTGGACAAGTAAAAGACCATTTCCTCCTAGCCATGAGAAAGCTAAGAGGTTGAATTTCACCATCTGCAAGCTCTTGGCTACAGAAATGCTGCCTTTCCGCCTGGTGGACACAGAGGATTTTCGAGACCTTATGTCCGTCGCAGTGCCCCAGTACCAGATGCCCAGTCGGCACTACTTCTCAAAGAAAGGTGTGCCTGCGCTCCACCAGCATGTCGCACACAACATCACCGCTTCTTTGAGAAACTCTGTGTGTGACAGGGTGCATTTCACCACAGACACTTGGACGAGTAGGCATGGACAGGGGCGTTACATGTCGCTGACTGGGCACTGGGTAACTATGGTGACAGCAGGACAAGGGGCTGCTGTCCAAGTCTTGCCGTCCCCACGAGTTGTGCGTCAATCCTCTTTATGTCAAAGTTCCTTCACTGCTTCTGCCTCCTCAACCTCCTCTCGGTCTTCCACCTGCACCCAAAGCCTGTCTGGTCATGCCACAAGCTTTCTAACTGCGCAGAAGGGATCCTGCACACCTCCTTACTATGCTGGCAGTAGGGCTCAACGTCATCAGGCGGTTTTTACATTGAAATGTCTGGGAAATGTGAGTCACACAGCTGAGGAGTTGTGGTCAGCTCTGGAGAACCAATTTCATGAATGGTTGTCTCCACTGGACCTGAAACCAGGGAAGGCCGTGTGCGACAATGCTGCAAACCTGGGTGCGGCCCTTCGCCGGGGCAATGTAACACACGTGCCTTGTATGGCTCACGTGTTGAACCTGGTTGTCCAGCAATTTTTAGCCCACTATCCCAGACTAGATGGCCTTCTGCAGAGGGCACAGTCGCTGTGTGCTCACTTCCGCCGTTCGCATCCCGCAGCTCAGCGACTTACATCTCTACAGAAGTCGTTGGGCCTGCCACTTCACCGGCTAAAATGCGATGTGCCTACCCGGTGGAATTCAACTCTGCACATGTTGCAGCGACTGTGGCAGCACCGACAAGCCCTGGTGCAATACGTTCTGACGTATAGCCTGGGCCAACGAGATTCAGAGGTGGGGCAAATCACGCTGGAGGAGTGGTCTCAGATCAGGGACCTATGCACCCTTCTGCACAGTTTTGAAATGGCGATGAAGATGTTTAATGCTGACGATGCCATTATCAGCATGACTATTCCGGTGATTTACATGCTGGAGCACATGTTAAACAGAATTCGGAGTCAGGTGGTGGCACAAGAGGAGGTGGAGGAAGTAGAGGAGGAGGAGTTGTATGCGGAAGGGCTAACATCTGCAAGTTCCAGAAGGTCGGCAGCACCAAGGCGGCAGGCATGTGAGGGTGGGGGAGATGGTTTTACCAGGGCGCATGGTAGCAGCCAAACTAGTGAGGAAGGTGCAGGAGCCCAGGAAGAAGTGGAGGACGAACTGATGGAAGACTCATCAGATGAGGGAGACCTTGATCACATTTCTGTTGTGCGAGGTTGGGGGGAGAGGACAGAGGAAGGAAGCATGATTGTTACCTCTCCACCAACACAACTGGGACTTGGTGCTCCTGGATGCGCAACACACATGAGTGCCTTCTTGCTGCACTACCTGCAACATGACCCTCGAATTGTGAGAATTAGAAATAATCCTGACTACTGGGTTGCCACACTGTTAGATCCCCGGTACAAAAGTAAATTTGCAGAAATTATTCCTGCCATAGAAAGGGATGCACGCATGCAGGAGTATCAGCAGAGACTGTTGCAGAATCTTACATGTGCTTTTCCACAAAATACCAGTGGTGCACGTAGTGAATCTCACAGTTCCAACTTGCCAACCGTGGGACCATCAAGTGTTCAGCACTCAAACCGTAACAGAACCACAGTATCTGCTGGTAACATCAATTTTGCGGAATCATTTCACCACTTTTTTAGCCCATCCTTTGCAAGGCCACAGGAGACAAGAAGTCTGACACATAGTCAACGCCTAGAGACGATGGTACAGGAGTATCTCCAAGTAAACATTGAAGCCACGACTGTGTCACTGGACCCTTGCTCTTTTTGGGCTTCCAATCTGGATAAATGGCCGGAGCTAGCCACTTACGCCTTGGAGATCTTGTCATGCCCCGCAGCCAGCGTTCTGTCTGAACGTGTGTTCAGCGCTGCTGGTGGTGTGCTGACAGATAAGCGCACGCGGCTCTCCACTGATAATGTAGACAGACTCACGTTCATAAAGATGAACAAATCATGGATCCGAAACGACTTTTCTACCCCTGTGTCATCCTGGGGAGAGTAAAAGCTTGATGATTGGTTAAAATCACCCTACCAAACGTTTTAAGCTTTCAAATTACTAATCATGTTTATCTGTATCTTGACTGGAAAATAATTTGGGCTTTGTAGCAGTGTGCAGCACTGATCCTATTAGGCCATCTATAATAAGCTCCACCAGATTTAAAATTAAAAATAATTTTTAGCTGCATCTAGCCCGGAAAATAATTTTGGGGCTCCGAGATGCGCAAGACACATAAGTGCCTTCTTGCTGCACTACCTGCAGCATGACCCTCATATTGTCAGAATTCGAAGTAATCATGACTACTGGGTTGCCACACTCTTAGATCCCCCAAACTTTTCGATCAACCTTTTCATTTTAATAAAGACCAAAAAAATGGTCATTTTTGAAATTATAAGCATTAGCAGGTTGTTAGAAACTGAAATCAAACAGTTTTCAACTCAAAACTTTATTCTAGGTGATGTTACATTTTCACATAGGACCCCTTGTTCGAAAGGAGCTTCTGAACTCTCTCGTCCATTGAATTTGTCAGGTTTTGGATGGTTTCTGCTTCAATTGTTTTGCATGAGGACAGAATACCCTCCCAGAGCTGTTGCTTAGATGTGAACTGCCTCCCGCCATCATAGACACTCCTTTTAATGATGCTCCAAAGGTTCTGAATGGGGTAGAGGTCAGGGGAGCATGGGGGTCACACCATAAGTTTGTCCCCTTTTATGCCCATATCAGCCAGAGATGCAGATGTTTTATGTGCAGCATGAGATGGTGCATTATCATGCAGAAAAATGATCTTGCTGTGAAATACACGGTTCTTCTTCTTGAACCATGGCAGGAAGTGCTGTTTGAGAAAATCCACATACATTATGGAGTTCATCTTTAGCGCCTTCAGGGATCCTAAAGGGGCCGACAATCTCTCTCCCCATGATTCCAGCCCAAAACATTACTCCACCTCCTCCTTGTTGGCGCTGTAGCCGTGTTTGCGTGGGGTGTCCATCAACCAGCCATCCTCCACTCCATCCATCTGGACCATCGAGCGCTGCACGGCACTCATCCGTGAACAAAACAGTTTTGAAATCAGTCTTCATGTAATGTTTGGCCCACTGGAGCCGTTTATGCTTGTGTGAAGTGGATAGAGGAGGTCGACAGGATGGCGTATGCACAGCTGCAAACCTCTGAAGGACCCTGCATCTTGTTGTTCGGGGGACGTTGGAGGCACAAGCAGCTTCAAAAACTTGTCTGCTGCTATGACAAGGCTTTTTTGCCGCTGCTCTTTCAACCTGACGTAATTGCCTGTAGGAAAGAGTCCTCAATTTTCCCTTATCAGCACGCACACGTGTGTACTGTGAATCAGCTACATACTTCTTGATTGCCAAGACACTTCATCCTGATCATCGCACAATGTTGATTGTAGTCATGCCTTGACCTAAACACTCCACAATTTGTTGCTTCTCAGCAGCCGACACATCCTTTTTCTTTCCCATTTTGGCAGAAAATGTAGGCTGCTTAATAATGTGAGAGAGCCTTCTTAAGTAGTCTTGCCTTTCATTGGACACACCTGCCAAACTAATTAGCACAGGTGTCTGCAATTGCTTACAGTGATATAAAGAGCCCTGACACACATCACCATCAATGAGTTTAACTGACAAACAAACAAATTCTTCCCTTATCACTCCTAAACACTTTTTGCATAATAATTTGGAACGCGGTGTACATGTGCTTTTCCACAAAACACCAGCGGTTCACGTAGTGAATCTTACAGTTCTAACTTGCCAACCGTGGTCTGTATGGAATTGTTCAATAAAGGGCCCAAAATTAAGATAACATAGATGGGAGAGGTCTCTATGAATAGGAATTCCTAAGTATTTGATACCCTGTGAGGGCCAGGCAAAGGGAAAGTTGGACTGGATGGAATCCTATATGGATTTGGGGAGGGAGACATCGAGGGCCTCAGACTTCGCTGCATTGATTTTAAAATTTTACCATGTAACAAAGTGTTCTATTTCAGCCATAACAGCATGGATGGATATATGTGATTGAGTGATATGTACTAGGACATCATCAGCAAATAGAGAGCACTTGTACTCGGTGCCTCCCACCTCAATCCACCTAATATTGGGGTTATGGCGAATTGATGAGAGCAGGTGCTCCGTCACTAGGATGTATAAGAGAGGGGACAGAGGACATCCCTGCCTTGTCCCATTGGTGATTGTGAAAGGTGATGAAAATGTTCTGACGCACCCCCTGGGCCTTGGGACACCCGGAGCCGGACCGTTTTTGGTGGATGCTGGTGGTTGTAGTCTTCGTGGCGGCGACCCGGTTCCGTGGCTCAGGGCGGTCAAACCAGTGGCGGAACTATTTATGTGGTTTTGATGTTTAAATGTCCGACTACGCCACCCGTGGATTGCGGTCAGAGTGAACCGCCGCTACAGGGCAGACCGCTGAGGCTGGTGTTGTGGGTGCAGCAGAGCGTAGCATAACTCCCCACGGGAGGAGTATAGCCTCAGGGCAGTGTATGCGGAGGATGGGGGTGATGGTGCAGGGCAGCAGCAGTAACGACACGGAGTCAGTGATGCAGTCCAGGGCCTTTACTCACAGTTCTTATTATCCAGACCACGTCTGCAGGTAACGGCTGCCCACGTCGTACTGTGCTCACCAGGTGAGGGGCTCAGACAACTCCCAGATAACTTTGGAGCACTTCACAGGACCCCCTTTGTGTGTCCTTTGTCTGGCCTTTCTTACCAACACTTCTGTCCGGCTGCCTCGGGCCTTCTCTTGGTAAACTTGGCGCCAGTTTCCCTGACCCTATGTGGTGCCTTCCTAGCGGGTGTAGCGAGGGGCTGCGCCACATAAAATGTCAGAGCCTCCGGTTTCTAGCTGAGGGTCGTTTCCTGCCTCCACTAGTTCGGGGACCGGTCTCCCCCTTTGGCCTGACCCCTCCACGCAGGTGGATTCGGGCGTGCGGTGGCGACTCGCCCGTCCGCACCCCTGGGATCCCTTCATTCCTCGTTCCTGGAGCCTTCTCCGCTCCTCTTCCTTCCTTCTCCCTCTTCCAGGCCTGGGCCTCTGTTACTAGGCCCGCTTCCGGAGCAGAGCTCATGCAGAGCCCCTGCTCCCTGCCACTTCTGCTCAGACTTCTCTGCACTGAACTAAGATGGTGCCCACCTTTTATACTCCCTTCTCAATGCACCCAGGAACTGCTTCCTCCCTGCTCCTGCACTACAGGGTTCCCCTTCCTCAGTGTTCCCTCCCCCCACTCCAGCCAGGGACAGGGACTGTCGTGCCCATCTCAGGGGCATATTGGTCGCCCTGCCCCACGGCAATGTGGTGTAATGCATGCAGGTGTCGGGTCCTGATCCACACTCCCTCCTTACCTGAGAGTGAGATATCACACCTCTGGGTGAGGTGCAATACGTCTGTAGCAACCGAGCCCTCAGGGTGCTACAGTTCCATTTATCTTCAGCCTAGGTGACGTATTGCGATACAGGGCCGTGATTTTGGCTATAAAAGGGTCACCTAGACCCCTACCCCAAGCTTTTTAAGAGAATCATATATGGCGTGCCAGGAGACTCTATGGAATGCTTTCTCAGCATCGAACGAGAGTATCTAATTACAAATTTTTAACTGCATCTAGCCCAGGAAATACTTTGTGCCTAGTAGCAGTGTCTGCTAGTGAGCGGATTATCCCGGCTGTTAAGCAAGCTACACCACCTGTAATTTAGACACTTAATTTTTTCAAAGGAAATGCTTCGGGACCATGGGATACTCAGTGAAGAGCATCAGGAGGCACCCCAAGGCATAGGGGCTGGGACTGGCAGTAGGATGCCTTGCGGTGGACAGCCGAGCTCGATCCTTATAAAAGCTTTTTAACTGCAGCAGCTTTAGTGGACGCTACTGGAGCTGGAATTACGCGGCTGCTGGCATGAGACTTGCCCTCCAATAGATCCTTGTAAATGGATTTAAAGTGTATTCATTCAAATTAGAGAGACAATTTAAATTAAAAAGCTTAGAGCTGCCTCCACCACAGGGGGGCTCGCTCGACCCACCAGCGGACAGGTACCAGTATTGGGAGAGGGGGGCTGGCCATCAGGGTTCACCGCGGCTCTGGCACAAACCCGGCGACACGGAGGTGGCACGGGCAGGAGCGGACTGGCCGTGTCGGCTTCTCACTTTTTGGATTTTAGAAGGGCATGACATGCCTATATCTGTGTCTCCCCCTCCTTTTACTCCTCCACCTCTTTTATTTTCGCATGACTATATGTACTTGTCACTTTTCCATGTGTTAGTTGTGTCTTCTGAGCAGTTTGTCAGCTTTTGGACACCTTTGAAGGTGTTTTCTATGTGTTTCTATGTGTTTTTGTTTGCCTGCCATTGGTTTTAACGGTGTTCGAAGGTGTTCGACGAACAGTTCGACGAACAGTTCGGCGAACACACGGGTGTTCGACGAACCGAACCGAACTCGAACACTACGGGGGTGGCTCAACACTACTCCACAGTCACCAGACCTGAACCCAATCGAGATGGTTTGGGGTGAGCTGGACCGCAGAGTGAAGGCAAAAGGGCCAACAAGTGCTAAGCATCTCTGGGAACTCCTTCAAGATTGTTGGTAGACCATGTCCGGTGACTACCTCTTGAAGCTCATCAAGAGAATGCCAAAAGTGTGCAAAGTAGTCATCAAAGCATCTACTTTGAAGAACCTAGAATATAAGACATATTTTCAGTTGTTTCACACTTTTTTGTTAAGTATATAATTCCACATGTGTTAATTCATAGTTTTGATGCCTTCAGTGTGAAGATACAATTTTCATAGTTATGAAAATACAGAAAAATCTTTAAATGAGAAGGTGTGTCCAAACTTTTGGTCTGTACTGTATGTAATAGCGGCTAGGCCTGAGGTGGTCAGCGTTTTGGTGCATATCCTACTTCCTCATAGTATTGCTGGATGTTTTCCTGCTACTATCCCAGTTCTATGACTCCCGTTAAAACAAAGCTTCAGGTGATGAATGGTGGATGAGGTGGTGGCAAAGGAGAAAGAGCAGGAGGAACAGGGACCATTCACATCAATATCAGGCCAGTCAACCACACATAGAAACCTATAAAGATATCACTAAAAAAAGTGACATCAAACCCAAATTGAGTAAAGAACCGAAAAACAAAGAATTCCCAAATCTGTCACCGAACTGGTGGTCTATCATTATTATTTTTCATTTAGAACAAACAGGAATTCAAGCAAACTGTGGGGTCAGTTTTATGAAAAGATAATAAATTTTATTCAATATAGTATAAATATACAGCAAGGAGATAGATCATATAAAAGGTTTGGGATGAAAAGAATACTGAAATGGCACTATAGACAAAATAATGAAATGTCCATCACAGTAAAGGAATTACAGAGACACACTGGGTCCCATGCATAAGAGTAAGGTTTCCTAATAGTTATGTTAAGCCATGGAACATACTGAGATATTGCTAATGGTTGCTAATTTACCCAAAAGAATTATGTGCAGCCTGGTTCTATCCCTGTATGTCCCAATATAGACTTAGGAACAATATATTGTATAGGAATTACCTTGTGTCATGATGTGAGGAGGAATAGAGTATGCTTGGGATCCGTGCTCTAGCCTTGCTGTATATTTATACTATATAGAATAAAATGTATTATCTTTTCAAAAATAATAATGATAGACCACCAGTTCGGTGACAGATTTGGGAATTCTTTGTTTTTCGGTTCTTCAGTCAACCACACATGTCTTGTACGATATGTTTCTATACCAAAAGGAGCGGTTCGGCTACACAGTTATAGGGCATGCTGTGAGTGCAATGCCTACCAAAAATTTTGAGGCACTCCAATGCCCCTTTGAAGTGACATGGAGGTCAGAGGGCCTTAACTAAACCGTTTTTTCAATTTATAGCAACTGGGTCTCCTGTACACTGTTGGCCTAAGCAGTGAATGGAAGGCTTTCCAAAAATTATGAGGAACTGCAATGCCCCTTGAAACAGACGTGGATTACAGCGTACTAAAAACCTTCTACCCATTATTGGGGAGTGGGTCTCCCTTAGTGTTCGCCTACGCATTGAAAAGCAAAAGCTGACTAAAATTAGGAGGAAATGCAATGCCCGTTGGAAGAGTCGTGGAGGTCACAGTAGCTTAACAAGACAGATTTAATGCCCCTTGGAAGAGTGGTGGAGGTTACAGTGGAATAAAAAGACAATATCAATGCCCCTTGGAAGAGTGGTGGAGGTCGCAGTAGCTTAACAAGATGGTTTTAATGCCCCTTGGAAGAGACGTGGAGGTCACAGTAGATTAAAAAGACGGTTTTAATGCCCCTTGGAAGAGTGGTGGAGGTCGCAGTGGAACAAAAAGACAATATCAATGCCCCTTGGAAGAGTGGTGGAGGTCGCAGTAGCTTAACAAGACGGTTTTTATGCCCCTTGGAAGAGTGGTGGAGGTTACAGTGGAATAAAAAGACAATATCAATGCCCCGTAGAGGTCACAGCAGCTTAACAAGACGGTTTTAATGCCCCTTAGAAGAGACGTGGAGGTCACAGTAGCTTAACAAGATGGTTTTAATGCCCCTTGGAAGAGTGGTCGAGGTCGCAGTGGAATAAAAAGACAATATCAATGCCCCTTGGAAGAATGGTGGAGGTCGCAGTGGAATAAAAAGACAATATCAATGCCCCTTGGAAGAGACGTGGAGGTCACAGTAGCTTAACAAGACAGTTTTAATGCCCCTTGGAAGAGTGATGGAGGTTGCAGTGGAATAAAAAGACAATATCAATGCCCCTTGGAAGAGTGGTGGAGGTCGCAGAGGAATAAAAAGACAATATCAGTGCCCCTTGGAAAGGACGTGGAGGTCACAGTAGCTTAACAAGACGGTTTTAATGCCCCTTGGAAGAGACGTGGAGGTCACACTAGCTTAACAAGACGGTTTTAATGCCCCTTGGAAGAGTGGTGGAGGTCGCAGTGGAATAAAAAGACAATATCAATGCCCCTTGGAAGAGTGGTGTAGGTCAGAGTGGTTTAACAAGATGGTTTTAATGCCCCTTGGAAGAGACGTGGAGGTCAGAGTGGTTTAACAAGATGGTTTTAATGCCCCTTGGAAGAGACGTGGAGGTCAGAGTGGTTTAACAAGATGGTTTTAATGCACCTTGGAAGAGACGTGGAGGTCAGAGTGGTTTAACAAGATGGTTTTAATGCCCCTTGGAAGAGACGTGGAGGTCAGAGTGGTGTAACAAGATGGTTTTAATGCCCCTTGGAAGAGACGTTGAGGTCAGAGTGGTTTAACAAGATGGTTTTAATGCCCCTTGGAAGAGACGTGGAGGTTACAGTGGAATAAAAAGACAATATCAATGCCCCGTGGAAGAGACGTGGAGGTCACAGTAGCTTAACAAGACGATTTTAATGCCCCTTACAAGAGCCATGCAGTACAGCATATTGAAAACATTATTTCCATTATTGGGGAGTGGGTCTCCCATAGTCTTTGCCTATGCCTTCCAAGCAAAAGCTGCCAAAAATTAGGACGGACGAACTTGCAATGCTGGCAACACGGACCACGGTCACCCTGGTGGTATAGTGGCGGTGGAGGCTGAGGATAGGAAGAAAAGCAAAAAACAGCCTAAATGAGGAAGCGTATACCCATGTGTGGGTGTGAAGCGGTGCATGGGAATTCACCTCCCGAGTTCTCACTCTCCTTATTTGGATGGTTGCTGAGCACGGGACTGGTCTGCACTGTCCGAGACTTTTACCCTGGCCTCTTTGATTGCTTCTGCATTGTATGGACTTGCTGATATATACGTATATAACGGTGAACTAACCTTGCAAAGACTCATTATTCTGTGAACTTAAGACTTTGAGATTTCTCTGCATTTTTGTGTAAAACACTGTGTGCTTTAATATAGACTTTTCACCTATAAACTGTGTACTGTTGTGTCTTGCTCCACGCAAACAGTCTCCTTAGTTATCCACTATAATTGTTACAACCTCCAAGGCATACAGAGCGAGTTCATTCCAAGTGTCCAGCTTGGATACTCAATAATTAAAAGGCACAGAGGAATCACGGAGCACGTTGATACAGTCGGCAAGGTACTCCCTCACCATCTTTTGAAACTTTCCACTCCTTGTGAGAGTACCCCGCGCCTCAGGGCCTGTAAGCTGGGCGGGTCTCAGAAAACTCTCCCAGAATGTTGACACTGTTCCCCTGCCTCTGCTAGATTGGAGTTGCGTCTCTCTCGCCTGTACGTCTTGGTTGGTCAACGAACTGTGACCTCTGCCGCTAGCGTGTTCAGATGGGAATTTTTTTAACAGTTCTGCAGCAAGGGTCTTCTGGTACTGCCCCATTTTTGTAGACCTCTCCACCTCAGGAATAAAAGAGTGAAAGCTCTCCTTGTAGTGGGGTCTAAAAGTGTCATCAACCAGTAATGACTGTCACCCAACATTTTGACAACGCGAGGGTCACGGTTAAGGCAGCGTAACATAAAGTCAGCCATGCGTGCCAGACTGATAACGGGCAAGACTTCCATGTCCTCACCAAGATGACGACTGACCATGCTCTCCTCCTCCTCCTCCCCCCTGTCCTCAGGCCACCCATGCTGAACCGACGGTATGACAGTTATACATGTACTACCGTCTACAGCGCATGATACCAGCTCCCGTTCTTCCTCCTCCTCCTGCTCCCCCTCATTGTCCCCCAATGCACGTTGGGATGAGGTGAGGCTGGGCTGTGTGTAATCGCCCGCTACGGCTTCTTGATCCATCTCATCATACTCTGGCTGCAATGCCTCCACTTTAATTCACTGCAGAGAGCATTGCAAAAGTCAGACAAGTGGGATGCTGATGCTAATGATGGCGTCATCGCCACTCACCATCTTGGTGGACTCCTCAAAGTTTGTCAGGACGGTACATATGTCAGACATCCAGGTCCACTCTTGAGGTCTTATGTGTGGAGTCTGACCTGAATATTGACGGCCTTGTTGCAGCTGGTACTCCACAACTGCTCTCTTCTGCTCACAAATCCTTTGCAACATGTGGAGGGTAGAGTTCCAACGTGTGGGGACATCACACACCAGTCAGTGTGCCGGAAGCTGCAAAAGCTGCTGCAACACAGCAAGGGCGGCAGAAGCTGTAGCCGACTTCCGAAAATGAGCTGACAGGTGGCGTACTTTGACGAGCAGATCTGGCAACTCGGGGTACGATTTAAGAAACTGCTGAAACACGAGGTTAAGCACATGAGCCAGGCATGGTACGTGTATGATCTCGCCTCGCCTCAGAGCCGCCACCAGGTTACGGCCATTGTCACACACGACCATGCCTGGATGTGGGTTCAGCGGTCTCAGCCACAGATCTGCCTGCTCTTTCACAGCTGTCCACAACTCACAAGCAGTGTGAGGTTTATCACCTAAGCTTATGAGTTTCAGCACAGCCTGCTGCCGCTTGGCTGAGGCAGTACTGCAGTGCTTCCAGCTTATAACTGATGTGGTGATATCTGAGATGGAGGCTGAACATGAGGAGGAGGAGGAGGATGATGCGCAGGAGCTGTACACTGTGGGGGCAACTCTGACTGACATAGGGCCCGCAATCCTTGGTGTGGGGAGGATGTGTTCCGTCCCAAGGTTCGAATGGGTCCCGGCTTCCACTATGTTTACCCAGTGTGCCATCAGGGAGATGTACGGTCCCTGGCCACAAGCACTTGTCCACGTGTCCGTTGTCAGGTGGACTCTCCCAGTAACTGCGCTGTTGAGGGCACGGCAGATGTTTTGGAACACGTGCTTGTGTAGTGCGGGGATGGCACACCAGGCAAAATAGTGTTGCCTGGGGACCGAGTACCGAGGGATGGCCACCGCCATAAGGTTGCGGAAGGATTCCGTCTCCACCAGCCTAAAAGGCAGCATTTCCAACGCAAGCAGTCGTGAAATGTACGAATTTAGGACTGTGGCCTGTGGGGCGTTGGCTGCGAATTTGCGCTTTCGTTCAAAGCTCTGGGATATGGATAATGGAACGCTGCGGTGGGACGTGGACATGGACGTTGATGCTGTTTCTTGAGAAACTGCCATAACAAGTGAAGACTGAGAGGAGGGGGCATCTTTCCATGCAGTATAGACAGGGGATAGCATTGTACTCACAACAGGGGGTTCTCTTACATGCACAACAGAAGAAGCAGTGGTGACACCCGCTGACACTGGTCGTGGACCCTGGGGTTCGCCCCACAAAGTCGGGTGCTTTGCTGCCATGTGCCTGATCATGCTGGTGGTGGTCAGGCTGGTAGTTTTGTCACCCCTGCTGATGCTGGCCTGGCAGCTGGTACAAATGGCCTTTTTGGCGTTATCAGCAGAGTCTATAAAAAAATTCCAGACTGTGGAAGACCTACCGGTTGTACTGGCAACGTCCCTCATGTTGGTGTTACGGGAAACGGTTGCCCGCCTTCTGTCTGCGGCCACCACACTGCTTCTTCCTGCCTGTTGGGGTCCTCTGCCTCCCTCCCCCTGTGTGCTGCTGGCCTCGCTCTGCGTGTCATCCAGCCACGTTGGGTCAGTTACTAGATCATCCACCACCTCCTCCTCTTCCGCACCACGGTCCTCCTCCTCACTTCGTGGCAATTGTGTCTCATCATCGTCCACCTCTTGTGACAAATTGCCAGTGTTTCCTTCCTGTGGCCGTGGCTGTTGAAATATTTGTCAATCGCTACATGGGATCTCCTCTTCCACCACTTCAAGCGGAGCCGGCGAGGGGCCCAAATATGGAAATGGACCAGTGAACAGCTCTTCAGAGTGTCCAACTGTGGGATCAGTTGCTGCCTGACGACACTCGGCATGGTGGGAGGAAGGAGCATCAGGGTGAGGAGGAGTATGTAGTCGAGACTCACGGCTACTAACACTTGACCGTGTGGAAGACATACCGGAGGTGGTGGTGCCCAGGTGACTTGAAGTATTATCTGCTATCCAATTAATAACCTGTTCACACTGATCAGTTCGTAATAGTGGTGCTGTTGTGTGCTTCCCTAGTAATTCGGTCAAGAACTGGGAGCGAGAAGATGTGGCTGTTGGTTGTGGCACATTTTCACCTTGGCCACGGCCCCATCCTCTGCACGCACCATCACCAGAACGTCCAGTTCCACGTCCCTTGCCACGCGCCTTGCCCATTGTAAATGAAGTTCTCTGGCCTATAACAGATATATTGGTGTCTGAACAGTCAGCGAGACACTGAAAATGTTTTTTTTTATGCCAAAAAGACAAAAAAGTGAATAATACAGAGATTTGAACCGTGGAACTGCAAAACCACAGTTATAATTTCCTGGTGTATACCAGACTTGTTAAAATAGATATATTGGTGTCTAAACAGTCAGCGACACACTCAAACTGTTTTTTTTTTATGGAAAAAAGGCAAGCAGGTGGATAACACCCAGATTTGAACCGTGGAAAAGGAAAAACACAGTTCTCTGGCCTACACCAGACTCTTTTAAACAGATATATTGGTGTCTGAACAGTCAGCAAGACACTCAATTTTTTTTTTTTGGGGGGGGGGGGATACCAAAAGGTTAATAAGACAGGTATTTGTACAGGCTGACTGAGGAAAAATAAACAAAACAGGATTTAGATGAAAAAAAAAGGATTTTTCCTGGCCCCTGAGACCTGGGGATAAGTCCTGCAATTTGACCAGCAGGAGCACACAGGACTGTAATGCAGTGTTTGTTGGTATAACCACTGCATCTCCTATACAGCCTGCCTGCCTGCCTGCCTGCCTGATATCTGGGATGGATGTTAGTCCTGAGAAGGACTGTTTGTTTGATTTGGCAGGCTTTAGAGACCCTACACTAACTATTTTGCAGTATAAATCTCTCCCTAGCTCTGCAGCGCTGACCTTACACTGTCTGATCCGGAGCGACTGTGTCCAAGATGGTGGCGCCCGGTTTTAAATACTCGAGGTGACGCTGTGCGGCCAGCCAATCACTGTAATGCCCACAAACAACATGGCTGCGGCATTGCAGTGACTGGCTGGCAATCCCTGCATGTTCATTGACTCTGTAAAGAGCGCCAAACGTGCGGGGCGGAGACCCGAGCTCCCGCCCGAGAAACCCGGAAATGCTCGGTGCTCGCCGAACATCCCGAGTAGTGAGATGCTCGGGCGAGAACCGAGCAGTGTCGAGCATGCTCGCTCAACACTAGTGAAGAGTCAATATAGGGACGGTAGTTGAGACAGGGTGACACTAGACCAGACTAGGAGGTCTCCACTTCCCCCTTTCCCTAGTGTCTGGGCTCCCTTTCCCTCTTCCCTCTGTATTGCCCTAAGTCTTTCCCACACCCTGCGTGACATTATCGCCGGCCGAGCAAGTTTTGAAAAGGAAAAAAAAAAGAAGACTGACCTATTTCTTTTTTTTCTCTTTGTGTGTTTTTGGGCATGGAACTTTTTATTTTTCCTCTCTCCCTTGGTATGGGTTCAGTTGCAGAGCTCTCAGAGCAGTTCCGCCGTCTGTCTCTGGAGGTGAATGACCTCAGCTGTCAGTTTCAGCAGCAGCATCAGCAGTTACAGGTCGCCAATGTGGGGGTCTCTGCAGGTAGGCCTGTCCAGCCTGAACCCAAGGTTGTCCTCCCAGACAGGTTTTCAGGAAGTAGGGACAAGTTTTTTGTATTTAACGAGGCATGCAAATTGAATTTCAAACTTCGTCCTTACTCCACCGGTAATGAGGAGCAACGGGTTGGTATTGTGATCTCTCTATTGCAGGGAGATCTTCAGTCATGCGAGTTTTTGTTACCGCACAACTCGGTTTTGTCTCCAGTCTGTGGAGGTTTTTTTTGGGGCTCTGGCCCTCATCTATGATGACCCTGACCGAGTTGCCTTGGCTGAGTCTGCCTTCAGCAGGGGAATCGGTCAGTGGAAACGTACAGTTCGGAATTCCGTAGATGGGCAACAGATTCCAAATGGAATGACTCAGCCCTTAGAAGTCAATTTTGTGAGGGGCTTCCAGAAAGGTTGAAAGATGCTTTGGCAGTATATGAAACTCCTGGGTCCTTGGAGGCTGCCATGTCTTTGGCCATACGTCTTGATAGACGCCTTCGGGATAGACAGGCGAGACCACCTTCTCCGGGGCCTTCTTGTCGGAGTTGTGTACCTCTGCCGGGGGAGCGTTCTGGGGTTGAGCCAGTACTGGGGGAGGTGGAGGAACCCATTCAGTTAAGGGGTGTCTCTATGTCATACATCTCCCCAGAGATTCGCAAGAAAAAAGGCGTACTTTTTTTTGTCGGAAAAAGGGACATTTTGTTGGGACCCGTCCTTCAATTCCTAAACAAAAGAAGACTTGATTAACTCTTGGTAGTCTGGAGTTGGATAAACAATGGGTGCATTTGTGGCCAAACTGCAGTTCCTGCTTTGTCCTGACAGCAGAGGTGGTACTGGAGAGCAAAACCGAGAAAATTTCTATGTTTGTTGGCAGTGGAGCCGGAGTCAGCATGGTTGATGCTGAGTTTGTGAAAACTTATGGTCTTGCTTGCTGTGCTTTAGCTGAACCTATTTCAATCTTTGCCATTGACTCAGCGCCACTTGCATAGAAAGCATTTACTCAGTTTGTACATAATGTAAAACTAAGGGTGCGGTCAGTTCATTGTGAAATAATCTCTTGCTATGTTCCGGACAATCTTCCCACACCGATTGTCTTGGGCATCCCTTGGCTTGTTAAACATAATCCATTGGTGGATTGGCAAACTGGGGAGATTATTGAATGGGGAGATTATTGCCATAAAAACTGTTTAGATATTTCCCTTGCTACTGTCTCTACGGAACTATTACCTGCCTTTCTGTCTGGTTTTGAGGACTTTTTTTTGAGAGGGGGTGTCAGGATTTGCATCCTCATCGTGCTTATGACTATCCTATTAACCTGACCCAGGGGCTAACCTACCAAAGTCCAGACTGTATAATCTTTCTGGCCCTGAGAAACAAGCCATGAAGGATTTCATTGTGGAAAGTTTGGAGAAGGGACATATCAGATTCTCATCTTTGCCCGTGGTGGCAGGGTTCTTCTTTGTAAAGAAAAAAGATGGCGGTCTACGTCCCTGTTTAGATTTCCGGGAATTAAATCAAATTACCATCCGTGATCCATACCCTCTTCCTCTGATTCCTGATTTGTTCAGCCAGGTTGTGGGAGCCAAGGTATTCTCTAAGTTGGATTTAAGGGGAGCCTAAAACCTGGTTAGAATCAGAGAAGGGGACGAATGGAAAACAGCGTTCAATACCCCGGAAGGACATTTTGAGAGTCTGGTTATGCCTTTTGGTTTAACCAATGCACCTGCGGTATTCCAGCATTTCATAAATGATATTTTCCATCATTTGGTGGGGAGGTTTGTGGTGGTCTATCTGGACGATATTTTGGTTTACTTACCTGATTTTGAGACTCACCGGGGGCATGTTAAGCAGGTGCTCCAGATATTAAGGGATAATAAACTTTATGCCAAACTTGAAAAATGTGTTTTCGCTGTTCAGGAGGTGCAGTTTTTAAGGTACTTGTTGTCATCTTCGGGTTTTCGGATGAATCCGGAGAAGATCCATGCAGTTCTTGACTGGGAATGCCCTAGAACCTGAAGGCTCTAAAATGTTTTCTGGGCTTTACTAATTTTTACCGAAAAATTCATCCAAAATTACTCTGTTATAGTGAAACCCCTTACTGACATGATTAAGAAGGGTCTGATTTTTCCAAATGTTCGGATGCTTTCCTCCAGGCTTTTTCTTCCTTAAAGAATCATTTTACCACTGCACCTATACTCAGTCAACCCGATGTTTCTCAACCCTTGGAGGTTGATAAGTCGGATATGGGGGTTGGGGCTGTGTTGTCTCAGGGTTTGTCCCCTGGTAAATGGCATCCATGCGACTTCTTTTCTAAAAAATTGTCTTCGGCTGAGAGAAATTATGATGTGAATAATAGGGAACATTTGGCGATCAAATTGGCGTTCGAGGAATGGTTGGAGGGGGCTGTCCATCCTATTACTGCTATTACTGACCATAAGAACCTGTCATATCTCCAGTCAGCTAAACGTCTCAACCCTAGGCAAGCCAGATGGTCCCTGTTTTTTACTAGTTTCAATTTTGTTGTCACTTTTCGTCCAGGGGTCAAAAATGTCAAGGCTGATGCTTTGTCACGGAGCTTCCCTGGGGGTGGTAACCATGAGAACCCTGCCCCGATATTACAGAAAGGGGTAGTCATTTCGGCACTGTATCCTGGACTGGAAGGCGAGGTGTTGGAGGCAAAGGGGGATGCCTCTGCCTCCTGCCTTTCAGGAAGGCTATTTGTACCATCTAATCTGCGCCGCAAAGTAATTAAGGAACATTATAACTCTGTGCTTGCTGGGCATCCAATTGGTAAGGCAACTGCGGATCTCCTCTCTCGTCGTTTTTGGTGGCCAGGGTTGCATCGGGATGTAATTGAACACGTAACTGCTTGTAGTATTTGCGCACGTTCTAAGGTTTCGCATACCCGTCCGTCTGGTACTCTTCTTCCGCTACCTATCCCTAGTAGGCCATGGACACACTTGTCCATGGATTTTATTACCGACCTACCGGTTACTCGAGTCAAAACGGTGGTTTTGGTGGTAGTAGCTAGGTTCATTAAAATGGTTCATTTTGTCGCATTGCCTGCACTTCCAAATGCCAAGACACTTGCTCAGGTGTTCATAAATAAGATCGTGAAGCTTCACGTGGTTCCCTCCGATGTGGTGTCAGATTGGGGTACCCAATTTTTTTCCAAGTTCTGGAAGGCATTCTGTTCTCGACTGGGGGCGCAGCTGTCCTTTTCCTCTGCCTTCCTCCCTCAGTCGAATGGACAGACCGAGCGTGTGAATCCGAATTTGGAGACCTACCTCAGGTATTTTGTTTCCAAAAATCAGGAGGATTGGGCATCCTACCTACCGCTGGCAGAATGTGCCATTAATAATCATCGTAATGAACCCATTGGCAGGTCACCGTTCTTCGGTGCATACGGTTATCACCCACAGTTTGGTACCTTTAGTGGGGGAGGAGCTTCAGGAGTTCCTGAGGAGGAACTGTTTGCTTTGTCACTCTCCTCTGTATAGCAGGGTGTGCTCAGTAATTTAAAGATCATGGGAGACAGATATAAACGTATGGCTGACAGAAAACCATTGTCAGGTCCGGACCTGAATGTGAATGACTTTGTGTGGTTGTCTACCAGGAATATAAGACTGAAAGTTCCATCCTGGAAGCTGGGACCTAGGTTTATTGGTCCCTATAAAATAACTGCCGTCATTAACCCAGCAGCGTTTCGTCTTGAACTTCCTCAGGCCCTTAAAGTCCACAACGTGTTCCATAGGCCCTTACTTAAAAAATATGTGGAACCTTTTTAGCCCTCGCCTCTACCACCGCCCCCAGTAATGGTTGATGGTAATCTGGAGTTCCAGATTTTGAGGATTGTAGATTCTTGTCTCCAACGTTGTTCTCTACAATACTTGGTTCACTGGAAAAGCTATGGTCCAGAGGAGAGGATGTGGGTTTCAGCGTCAGAGATGAACGCTCCCAGATTGGTTCGCTCATTTCCCATCTCTTTTCCTGAGGAACCCGGTCCTGAGTGTCTGGAGGCCACTCGTAGAGGGGGGGTACTGTCACTGGCCTGTCAGAGGTGACAGACAGTCGCCCTGCAATTGTTTGCAGGAGATCTCTACATTTGGCATTACAGACCTCTTCTTAGAGTCTGGCTGTCTCTAGGACCCAGCGGCTACCTCCCTCTGGATAATTAGCTCTCTGGCCTGAGTGTATAAATACCTGGTGTGTCTGAGAGGGAGGTGCTTGCATATTCATTACTACTTGTGAGGCTTTAGCAAGAGCAGTACTTCGTCCTCTCTGGAGCTTTAGGCCGTGTGCACATTTGTCTGGAGTAGTCTAAAGCTAAGCAATCCCCCCTGTTGTCCTACTCTTGTTGTCTATAGAGTCTAGTGGAGATCGACTAGTGCTCATCTCCTCCCTTCCCTAGCCTTAGCCATACACCAGGGAAAGTCAGGGCGAGACACACGATCGGTGATTGGTGCAGAGCCAATATAGGGACGGTAATTGAGACAGGTGACACTAGACCAGACTAGGAGGTCTCCACTTCCACCTTTCCCTAGTGTCTGGGCTCCCTTTCTCTCTGTGTTGCACTAAGTCTTTCCCACACCCTGCGTGACACTGGCTTACTACTGCCCCCTGAGGAAGTACGGAATGGCTTAGTAAAGTAGCAATCACATTGCGAGGCCTCGTGAAGTCACATGACTGATGTGGCGCTGCTGTGTCAGCACATTATAAGATAGGAAAAGACCATAGTAGATTCTCCCCAGGAGGCCCACAAGACTGACACTTTTGGGTGTGGTTTTTCTAAGACCCTACCCATTTTTAGCAACAAAACAGAAATAGTTGACAATTATGCTTTCCTTTTCTAGTGCATATGATATTAAAAATATATAAAGAATACTTGTTTATGGGTTCGAAAAGATCTGCCATATCCCTCAACATTTTTTCCCTCACAATCTTGTGTCTTGCTGTAAGGATACATAGTGGTTGTATACCTCCCATGCCAGACCCTTATTGGGTGCTGTGCTGTGCTTCATGCTGTGGAATTGCATTAAGACCACAACACCAGTAGATATCTTTCACCATAAAAAATTTGGAGTTTCTGCCGGACCTCCTCTTCCCGAATATATAAAGAAGAGATGTGGTTAGTGATTCCCAAAGCAGAAGACCACAAGACTTTGTAGCTATGTTTCTTCTTTATCACAGGTCACAGGTGTTTGACACACAATGCGTTTTGGGGATAGATAGCACCCACTTGCATGGCCATCATATAGCTTGGGTGGTGGCTAAAATTTACAGCTTGAAAAGAAAATGATCTATTGAAGTAAAATAGCAGATCCAATCCTGCTGATAGAACCATGGATATTGTCTGTAAGATTGTAGCTTTTATATATAAACCAGAAAAGGATGTGCATTTGAGGTCATTACATGTGTTACATACATGTCAGAGGCATTGAGTGCATTACTAGTCCTTTATTTATGTCTCATTAATTATGTATTTGTCTTTTTTAATCTGCTTCATTTGAAATATAGTACAGACCAAAAGTTTGGACACACCTTCTAATTTAAAGATTTTTCTGTATTTTCATGACTATGAAAATTGTACATTCACACTGAAGGCATCAAAACTATGAATTAACACATGTGGAATTATATACTTAACAAAAAAGTGTGAAAAACTGAAAATATGGCTTATATTCTAGGCCCTTCAAAGTAGCCACCTTTTTGCTTTGATGACTGCTTTGCACACTCTTGGCATTCTCTTGATCAGCTTCAAGAGGTAGTCACCGGAAATGGTCTTCCAACAATCTTAAAGGTGTTCCCAGAGATGCTTAGAACTTGTTGGCCCTTTTGCCTTCACTCTGCGGTCCAGATCACCCCAAACCATCTCGATTGGGTTCAGGTCTGGTGACTGTGGACGCCAGGTCATCTGGCCTAGCACCCCATCACTCTCTTTCTTGGTCAAATAGCCCTTACGCAGCCTGGAGGTGTGTTTGGGGTCATTGTCCTGTTGAAAAATAAATGATGGTCCAACTAAACGCAAACCGGATGGAATAGCATGCCGCTGCAAGATGCTGTGGTAGCCATGCTGGTTCAGTATGCCTTCAATTTTGAATAAATCTCCAACAGTGTCACCAGCAAAGCACCCCCACACCATCACACCTCCTCGTCCATGCTTAACGGTGGGAACCAGGCATGTAGAGTCCATCCGTTCACCTTTTCTGCGTCGCACAAAGACACGGTGGTTGGAACCAAAGATATCAAATTTGGACCAAAGCACAGATTTCCACTGGTCCAATATCTATTCCTTGTGTTCTTTAGCCCAAACAACTCTCTTCTGCTTGTTGCCTGTCCTTAGCAGTGGTTTCCTAGCAGCTAGTTTACCATGAAGGCCTGCTACACAAAGTCTCCTCTTAACAGTTGCTGTAGAGATGTGTCTGCTGCTAGAACTCTGTGTGGCATTGACCTGGTCTCTAATCTGAGCTGCTGTTAACCTGCGATTTCTGAGGCTGGTGAATCGGATAAACTTATCCTCATAAGCAGAGGTGACTCTTGGTCTTCCTTTCCATGGGCGGTCCTCATGTGAGCCAGTTTCTTTGTAGCGCTTGATGGTTTTTGCAACTGCACTTGGGGACACTTTCAAAGTTTTCCCAATTTTTCGGACTGACTGACCTTCATTTCTTAAAGCAATGATGGCCATTCGTTTTTCTTTACTTAGCTGCTTTTTTCTTGCCATGATACAAATTCTAACAGTCTATTCAGCAGGACTATCAGCTGTGTATCCACCAGACTTCTGCACAGCACAACTGATGGTCCAAACCCCATTTATAAGGCAAGAAATCCCACTTTTTAAACCTGACAGGGCACACCTGTGAAGTGAAAACCATTTCCGGTGACTACCTCTTGAAGCTCATCAAGAGAATGCTAAGAGTGTGCAAAGCAGTCATCAAAGCAAAAGGTGGCTACTTTGAAGAACCTAGAATATAAGCCATATTTTCAGTTGTTTCACACTTTTTTGTTAAGTATATAATTCCACATGTGTTAATTCATAGTTTTGATGCCTTCAGTGTGAATGTACAATTTTCATAGTCATGAAAATACAGAAAAATCTTTAAATGAGAAGGTGTGTCCAAACTTTTGGTCTGTACTGTAAGTCAGTGTGTGTATAGGTTGCAAACCTCCTGAATTGTGAGGCTTTGTTAAAAGACCAAGAAGCTGGACTTTTTGCCAAGTGGGCATACCAGCACTATTGCATGGACTTTTTACTTTATGCTAAGGTTTGTGCCGGACAATGGCTGGATTTGAGTTTCCAAAATGTGGTTTATGAGGATTGCAATAAACCAGCCAGACTTTTAAATATAAACTGTTCCTGTGATACCTTGTATGGCTCCCAAGTGAGTAGCATTGTTACACCATAAAATATAACGTTTCTCCTTGTGGACAGTGATATGCCTGACATGCCAAGGTAAGGAGGCTTACTTGAACTCTAGTGCCACCTATTGGAAGTAGCAATCCAAAAATTCAATATCAACCCTTTACCAAGCCTTGCCACATGACTTAGGATAAAAGCCAAATCGGAATCTCAATTTGCAGACACGTGTTTCTGGGGGTTGTCACTCCTCAGTGCAAAGCATAAAATCTGATTTGGCTGTATGAGAGGCCTCTGAAAGGGGTCTAAGGGTTAATGTTTCTCCATGTGAATAGTGACATACCTGACATGCCAGGGTAAGCAGGCTTATAGGTCATGCAATGCTTATCTGGGAACTTAATATGCAAATTGCCTCTTTAGAGAGGAAGACTAGCCCTCTTCCTGTCTGAAATGGCAATTTGCATACCCTGTAAAATAAAGTTATTGCTAGGTGTCAGTCTTGAAATTTGCGAGCTTCCCCAAAAGGACTCATAAAATTTGATTGCAGCAAATTCATTTGCTGAAATTGAAAGTACTCAAAAGCCTACAATTGTCCTAAAAAGACATCTAACAGTATGAGGTCTTCTAAACTGTGTCCAACCCTTTTCAAGCTTTTTAAAGCGAACACATCCTTAGTAATGTCCCCAAAATTAACAGTGACCCCAACATATATGGCTACAGGTTATGAGGCTGCCAGTGGTAAAAAACAGCCTGGTTAATAACACTGCACTGACAGACTTTTTCAAATTGAAAAATAGTCCAAAAATTATCCCTGTTTTGTGATCAGGCAGACCGTTCTTTTAATTTCTGTAAGTCCAATACAACGACTGAAATTCCCTGCTTCCTGGCCTAAAAGCGGAATTCACCTGCTGAAGCCTGGTGGGACACAACAAACCTGGCTGAACCATGCATTTTAGATGATGCACTGCAGAGCGAGCTGTCAATCGCAATGCCGAGGCGTGAATACAGCTACTGCTCACAGTATAGTGAGCAGTTGTGACTCAAGTCATTCTGGCATGTCTCAATGACTGAAAGCCGATGGCTCCTGAAAGGAATAACGTTAATTCCATACCAGAAGCCTCACTTTTATTAAAGTGGCCAGATAATTTGGAATGCTATTAGCCTGCAGATTAACCTCATATCTGGTTAATAGCACTATGGAACATGACAGGTTCTCCTTAATGTTTTGAACATGTTACGTACTTTTCAATTGCCCCCTTAATCTGTAAATTTTTGCACTATATTATGGTTATTGTATGTGTCAGACTTCATACACTATAGGGTTAATCTCACTAGTTAGATAACTAGACAGATTAAAAAAGGGAGTAGGGGCAAAGTTCATAAAAAGCTCCAACCACTGGCAACCACAAGGAACACCAAACTAGCAACATGGCCGAGACAGCAGAGATCCAGAGAGTGCAGTTCAGCATAGCAGTTTACCTCACAAGAAGGAGGATTTCTGTTAATGGGAACCTGTCAGCTGATACATGCTGACTAGTGATGAGCGAGCACTAAAAGGCTCGGGTACTCGTTACTCGGGTCGAGTAAATCGCAATGATCGGGTGCTCGAACCGAGCAATGAGTACAATGTAAGTCAATGGGAAACTCTAGTGGAGGTCTGGAGGGGGCCTAAAAATTGGTCAAATCGATGGAAACAGTGTTGAAATGACATGGAAACAGCATGGGGAAGACCCATGGAAGCATCTCTGAATTCCAGGTCACTGCTGTGAACAATGTTGTCAGAGTATTACACCACTTTTACGGACTGACAATAAAACATACAAAAACTAAGCTAAAATGGATTTTCCTGGAAAAAATGTTAAGAAACATTCTTTCCAGGGTAATGACTTGTATTCAAGGCAAAATAAATAACAAAAGACAAAAAGGCTCCTCCACACCTTGGGCTATGTTCACACGTAGTGTTTTTGATGCGTTTTTGCAATTTTGCATTGCTTTCAATGGTGAAAAATACATTCACCAGTAAATGTAATTTTAAAATTTTACTACCTTATCTGACCATGTAGTGTGTGAGACATGATCAGACACATCCTGTTTCATTTATGAAGGAGGGACTCTGAAAGTCACAAAGTCTATTTTTACAGGGCCATCAGGCGGCCCTTACTATTGTTAGAGGACCAGCAGTCAGCCCTCGTTATTATTAGGGGGCCATCAGCCAGCTATGCTTTGCATTGCCATATATTGCTACTGGCAGACTTTAAATGCAGTATAATATTAATTAATTAATAATAGTGGTGTGGAATCCCTGTTTAAAATAAGTGCCAATCCTCTCCCTCGCTCAGCTGCAGCTCTCCCTACTTTGCCTGTTTGACGAGTAGACTGTGACGAGCATAGGGACCCGGGTCTTATTTAGACCCGATGAGGCTATGCGGCCCGCCAATCAATGTAATGCCACAACCAACGTGACTACGGCATTACAGTGACTGTCAAGCAATCCCTGCATGTTAGTTGGCTGCCTAATATGCTCCATTGACTAGTCGTACAGGCAGCTCCCCGGCGGCTCCTCCCCACCCGCTGACAATGACTGGCAAGCTTCTTCCTACGTATGTGTATAAGCAGAAGCTTGTCAGTTAATGTCCGCGAATGGGGAGAAGCCACCGGGGACCCGCCTGTACGACTAGTCAATAGCGTGGCTTGGTCCGCAGTGGCCATTAAAGAATATTTTTTTCTGAAATGCTGCAGAATGGCAGTGTGCTAGGCCACTTGTTTAATTCGGTGTGGAGCACAGCAGAGGGCAGCGGCCATAGGGGAAGGTGATGAAACCCTACCAAGGTGAGGCAGATCCGTAACAATTACCTGTCGCGGTGGGATGACTTTTACGCTATTTTGATCAAAATAGTGTCAACTAAGTACCCTGTGTTATTTACATGTACTATTACTATTTACTTAGTTACTGCAAGGTATTTGCACATTTTGCTTTTAAGACAATAATAAGGCTATGTGCCCACAATGCAGAAATGCTGCATATTTTTTCCGCTTCTCCCTGGCAGGAAAAACGCATGCGGATTTTGCATGTGTTTTTCCTGCCAGGTAGAAGCGTTTGTCAAGCGTTTTTGCATGCATTTCTGCATGCGGGTTATCAAGCACTTTTCCAAGCGATTTTAGCATCTCTTGGAAAAGTGCTTGACAACTTGTTCGCACTATATAAATCCATGCATGGATTTATATAGTGTGACCAAGTAATAGTTAAAAAAAAGAATAAGAATGGTAAAAAATAAAAAATAAAGATTATACTTACCTTCCGATGGCCCCCGGTGTTTTCTCCACTCCGTCTGGTCTGTTGTATGGGTCACGGTGGTGTGAAAGGACCTGTGATGACGTCATTGAGTCATGTGACCGGTCACATGACCGCCGATGTCAGCGACTAAATTACATCATGGCAGGTCCTTTCACACCACCGTGACCCATACAACAGACCAGATGGAGCGGAGAAAATACCGGGGGCCATCAGAAGGTGAGTATAATCTTTATTTTTTATTTTAAATTCTTTTTTTAACAGGTTCTATGGTACCAGAGTCTGGAGGAGAGTCTCCTCTTCTCCAGACCCGGGTACCATCCGCACATTGAATCGCATATTATCCGTATGTGCAAATGTGCTGACATGGATAATATGCGTTTCAATGCAAGTCAATGGCGGCAATTACGCTGCGTGTCCGCAAAATTAATGGACATGCTGCATATTTTTCCGCAATGATAATCCGCAGCGTAAATCTCTGCAGCATGTGCACAGCACATGCGGATTATCATTGGGGACCATGGGGCATGTATTACCAAGCATTTTTTAAGGGTTTTCGCTGCGGAAATTCCGCGGCAAAAACGCTTGGAAAGCGCATAGTGGGCACGCAGCCTTAATGTCATCCTGAAGGATTCAAGAGTGTTTTCAGAGACCTCAATATTGAGGTCACCACATCACCCCACAATAAACTGATTGAAAATGCTATAGTGAACTGGAAGTGGCACAGCTCTTTACATTTTGTGCTGGTTATTATTGGTATTGTAAGCACTCTCTCAAACAAGTGAATGACAAAGCTTGCAGTACCATTCACTGCCACTACACAATGTGTGGAGCTATGCCATTACCGATGCGCTGCAGCATTTCAATTAGCTGATCAGTGGAGGTGCCAGGAGTTAGACCTCCCTGATCTGATATTGATCTTAGAGGTACATCGTCAATATCAAGGCTCTGGAAAACTCCATTAAACAGCACACACTTTGCATCCAAAATTCACATGATAATAAAAAATAATATGAAATTGTAATGTGTTCAGAGATAACTTGGTGTAGTATTTCCCTGTCATCCTTATTTTAAGTGGTGCTTTTCCAACTGTCAAGATCTGAAGTGGAGCTGCATACCGTCTATGCCTACAATTTGTTCACATTGACCTTAAAGTATTTTCTACATTCCTATCAGTAGCTATCAGTGACCATGAACAGAATGTTGGAGATACCCTTGATCAAATATATTTGTTTGCTTCATAGTTACTGCATAACATTGCAGGGAGTGAGGTGATTAAAAGAGGGACAGGCTGATACCTTATCCCCAGTGATTTGTATGACTGTGTTACCCGCACCCTGAGCATGCCATCTTGGGTGGAAAATAAAATGCCACAATTCTTTCAAGGCCTCCAAAGTCGTCATTGGGCAGGACTTTTATTTATCCTTCTTTCACAAACACAGCAGATGTTGGATGCCCCGTGCCAACTCTGAAAAGGAGATGACTTTGTATTTATCACACATCTTCAAAAACAAGAAGAAGCCAAAAGCCCAAAATCTCAACCTTCACGATATGAAGAATAAAACATAAAATCTAGAGTAAAGGTGATGAACCACTGCACTTCTGACTCTATCCTATCATACATAGAAGACATGTCATGGATCAAATAAAGCAGATTTTATTATTTTTTTTATACTTAAAGGGGTTGTCCAAGATTTTTTAAAATGGGTCAATGGATGCATTAAAATTACAAAACTTTTTAGCTGGCAATTTATGTTTCTTGAAGCATTTTGTTAACGGTTTCCCTGTTTTCTGTTAATGTTTTTAAAAGTTTTTTTTTAAATGTTTTTTGAAAGGAATTTTTCTCAGGTTTTTTTTTTTTCAAATCGATTTAGTAATTAAAAGAACTCCAGTATTTTATGAAGCGAAAATGCCTCAAAAACAGTTACAAAATGCTAAAAAAGATGACCAGGCCTCTTTGTGGTATTTTTTTTGCTTTATTATTATCTTCTATTGAAAAGTATGGAGCGACTTCATAGAAGAAAACTGCTGAAGAATGGTCCGGTCACTTCTTTTAAGCACTTGGGAACATTTATGGACACTTGAAGCTATTAAAAATAATCCAAAAGCCCAAACGTATAAACAGCAAAGTCATTTTTCAATAGAAGTGAAAAGGAAGCATTTTTCAAACATTTTTTTAGCAATTTTTCAGGCTTCTTTTGAGCAGATCTGCTCCAAAATCTCCTTAAAAATGCCAAGTGAAGATACCATAACAGTTTTGCAAGAAATGCTGCTGTGTTGGATCCTTCTCTTATAGTTCTGGCTCTTGTGGTCCTACACTCTGCTGCCTAACGGGCTGACCTCTTATCCTCACGTGGTGGAGCTGTTATGTGGTGTTACTCCTTTTCATTGTGCAAATCCACCATTTTTTTTATCATGGTTTGTTTTTACAGCATTCAGTGTGACCTGTCAACATGACTTTTCAGTTCAGTAAAATTATGACGATACCAAACTTTTGCATGTATTGTTTTAATATTTTAGTGGATAAAAAAAATTCAAGAATTTTGCAAAAAGAAAAAAAATTGTTTTTTCTCCCTATTTTCTGAGAACTATAACTGTTTTCTTTTTCTTCTTTTAGAGACCGATGATGGCTATATAACTCAGCCATCACCTGCCGTGTGTGGAGTGGATTCAGCTACCAAGATCCGCACATATATGCGCACTCCACCGTTTGATTCCAGCCATCAGCACAAAAGGTTATGCTACAAAATATTAAGTTACGGAAACCATCATTTTTGTCCAGGCCAGTTTCATTAGTTTTTCTTTTCTGTTGAACCAAAATTTAAAAGCAATGTCTAATTTTCATTAGTTGATATTCAGTAAATTTAAACTGTATTGTTGTCAGTTTCAAATTATTTCAGTGACCATTGTGGGTTTTTCTTACTTTAACAGAAGGGTACAAACAATTTTGCTCACTCATAAGTTTTAGGCAGGTGTGGAAAAAATGCTGCAAAGTAAAAATGCAATTAATACAAAGGAAACAAAAATGGGTGTGTGTTATGTGTCCACCACATAATATAAACCAATAAATATGACACATAATCAAAACATCCCTCTTCAAAGAATAAGGCAAAATGCGCGTTGGGCATGTTCAGGCATTGTGAGGTCAGTATCTTTGTTATACTCTCTACATCTTTGTGCTTTTCATATGCTGTTTGGCCTAATATCCTTTCTTTCTGTTACTATGATTACCTATGGGCCTATTATAATAACATAGGTCTTGTCACTTTCACTTTATTTGTAATTTTGATGCATCATCTATATGATTATTTATCCTAAGTGTATATTACCAACTACATTTTTACTGTTTTTTACATAAAATTTCTATATCAAATATAGATGATATATATGTGGCACCCCAGGGGTCTGCTTTCCACAGTAATAGCAATATTACGTCTGTGAGCAGGTGGGAGGTTTCCTGGTCAGACATCCTATGCATGCCACACCTCCTGCCCAGTCCTGGGAGGGGAAGAACTTCCCCTATATAAAACTAGGGCTGAGGCAGGGTTAGGAGAGAGAAAGAGCAGAGAACACAGACAGAGACACAGTCTGGTCTGTAGTGGACCAGCTATAGGAACAAGAAAGATCAGGAGCTCTGTGGGAGCTGTGCTAAAAGAGATCAGGGGCTGGAAGCTGTAGAGCTCGCCCTGATTGAAGAGTTCTTACCGGACCCGGAGTCCGAGGCTGTGGGGACTAATCCTTACCCAGCAGCAGAAACCGCCCGGCAGGGGATTTCAGGTCCTCTGGCGAAGAAACCCGAAGGCACGGTCACACGCAAGGGACCAGCACCGCGACGTGGAGTGGAAGCTACCAAAAGGCCCCGAGTCACCGGCCATACGGGTGAGCACCACACGGTACACTCAGGGACGTGGGCTACTTTTACCCGCCTCTAGCAAGGTAGCCAGAAGAGTACGATTAGTTGGGGAGGCCTACAACTCCGCCTGGCCAGGGGAGATCCCATCTGCTCGCGGACTGACCAGGCCCCGATCACTAGCCAGTACTCCGGGAGGGTCTACCTTTGCCACCAGTAAAGACCCTGAACAGCACCGCACCGTCTCTGAGTGTTTCATCATCCACGTCTGCTGCCCTGAAGCCATATCCCTCCCGTTGGGGGTTATACCATCTACGCTGCACAACCGTACCACCGGCCTCAGCGGTCTGCCCTGCAGCGGCGGTCTCATAACCGCATTCAACGGGTGGCGTAGTCGAGCAATATAACATCTACTGACAAGCACTGCCACTTAGTTTGACTCCCTGGGCACGGACCGGGTCACCGCCACGAAACTACTACCCCTATCAGATCCGGCTCCGGGTAGGCCCCCGCGTGCGCAACGCTACTCAGCACAGGCCCAGGGGCGCGTCAACTTTTGGCGTAGTCGGCAGGATTCCGTGCCCGCAACCACCGGGTACTGCGCGCCTGAAAAAGAGACTTTTAAACTTACCTGTGGTGAAGATTCCCGCCATCCGGCGCCATCTTCAGCCTTCTTCCCGCCATCCGTGAAGTTTTCCCGCCATCCGGCGCCATCTTTTGCCTTCTTCCCGCCATCCGTGGAGTTTTCCCGCCGTTGGACGCCATCTTGAAGACGCCGCGCGGGAAGAAGAGGGGCGTGGACTCCGAAAGCGCGCGAGAACTGAAGCTCCGCCTCACGTCCGGACGTTGCGTAAGGTCCTGGAAGGAGCCCAGCAGACACCGACGTCACAGGAGCGCGACGGAAGGTCCTCAACCCTGACGATCCACTGCGGAGCCGCGGCCTACGGAAGAGGATCATCGCAAGGTAGGCCACGGTCCACTAGGGGGGAGGAAGATGTCGGATACGGAGGAGAGCTTCACTGCCACAGCCACCGCCAGCGCCACCGCTGCTGCGGTCATGCCTTTCACGATGCCTTATATCCCGGGGGCAGCCTGGCTACCCCAGTACTCAGGGGAGTCACATACCCTGAATGACTTTAGAGAAAAGCTGGATAGCCTCTTCCAGGTGTACCCCCTCACAGAAGAGCAAAAAGTGAGCATCCTGGTGGCCCAATTAACCGGGGCAGCCCAAAGGGAGGTAAAGTCCTGGCCACCTGGGAGGAGGACTGTCGCAGGGATATTAACCCGGCTGAAGGACACCTTTGATACCCGCACCTCAGCCGAGATTAAGCTTAGATTCTACGGGTGCAAGCAGCGAGCGCATGAGAATATAAGGGACTATGCACTAAACCTACAAGAGGCCCTGAGAGCCATTAAGCAGACCGACCCTGACGGCGTGGGAAACGAGGACAGGCTGTTGACCGAACAATTTATAGAGGGACTATATTGCAATGCCCACCGAACCCAGTTGCGGGCAATGGCCTTACAGGATCCTCATCTGGACTTTGCACAGTTCAAGGACAGAGCCATCCGGGTGCTCCGAGAACCGGCACCGGGTGGCGTTGTGACCCACAGGCGCCCTACTACCGCTTACCACCAAGAGGCGGCGCCCTTGTCGGCAGGGCCTGTGGGAGCTGATGCGCAGGCTTTGAACAATGACCCGGCTCCAGACCTGCACCATCAGGTCCAAGAGCTAGCTAAAAGCGTTGCTGCGCTAACCCGAACTGTGCAGTCGTTACAGGTTTCTGCTCCAGGGAAGATCCAGCTGGCATCCGGACCGGAGGACATCCCGTGGCGTCGACCAAGGAGGACCCCACCGGCCAGAGGAAGACCCAGCGACCGATACAACGAGGACGGACAACCCATCTGCCGCCGCTGCAATCAACCCGGACATATGGCAAGGTACTGTCCTTTAAACTGGCACAACCTGGGGTAGAGGGCCAACCCCTAGGAATAAGATCACCAGGCCCATCGAACTGGCGTGACAAATATGTGGGAGGACGTCCAGTCTTGCCTGTAGTACTGGATGGCATTCCTATGAGTGCCCTACTTGACACCGGGTCACAGGTCACCACCATCCCGTACGTGCTCTTCAAGCAGTACTGGAATGACTCGGATATAACCCGCTACCCTGACGACGACTTGAGTATCATCGCCAGCAATGGTCAACCCGTGCCACAGATCGGATTCAAAGAGATGACCATTAAAATCGGTAGAGTCGAACTGGCAGCACAGGGACTGATCATTGTAGACATTGACAAGCGCGAGAGTCACCCAAAGATAACGCTAGGAACTAATGTGATTGAAAATTGTCTTGCAGAGGTGATTTTCATTTTACAGCAGGTTGCCAAGAACGCCAGCTCCGGCCAGCAGCGAGTGCTCCAAAAAGAGTTCCGGGCACTGATGCGACGGCAACAGGTGGAACTCTCCGGTGGTGAGATTGGAAGCGTGAGAATGTGTGACCCTTTCTCTATTGCCATGCCCCCAAAAAGTGAAATGATGATTTGGTGCCGGGCAGCTATTGGTCTAAGAGGTAGAGACTACCAAGCAATGGTAGAACCCGTCTACTCAGACAGTAGGCCCACCATTTTGACAGCACGGGGGGTGGTTGATGTACGCCATGGGAGGGTGCCCGTTCGCATAATAAACATCGGGAAGAGAGAAGTACACCTGCCCCGGTATGCCACGCTAGCTAAATTGTTCACCATAAACCAGAATTCTGTACAGGCCGTGGAACCCTTGCCTCCATCTCAACCAGAGGAAGGTAACGGCTCTAACAAACCAATGGAGGACTGGTGTCAGCAACTACATCTGGGTACTGACTCCACTCCCTCACACCAGAAACAAGGAGTCTATCGGGTGGTTCAAGAGTACAAGAGAGTGTTTAGTAAACACCCGTTAGACTTCGGGCGAGTAAAGGGGGTAGAACACCATATCCCCACGGGAGACCATCCTCCCATAAAGGAGAGATACCGACCCGTACCCCCTGCACACTACCAACACGCCAAGGGGATGCTTAGAGACATGAAGGAGGCTGGGGTAATCAGGGATAGCTGTAGCCCCTGGGCAGCTCCACTAGTCTTGGTTAAAAAGAAAGACAACACCATGAGAATGTGTGTAGATTACCGGAAAATCAACCGTATCACACACAAAGATGCGTACCCCTTACCAAGGATAGAGGAGTCTTTGGCTGCTTTAAAATCTGCTAACTTCTTCTCTACTTTGGATCTCACTAGCGGGTACTGGCAGGTTCCTGTAGCAGAGGCGGACCGGGAGAAGACCGCATTCACCACCCCGATGGGACTTAGCGAGTTTACCTGCATGCCGTTTGGACTCTGCAACGCACCAGGAACCTTCCAACGGTTGATGGAATGCTGTCTGGGACACCGAAACTTCGAGACGGTCCTGTTATACCTGGACGATGTCATCGTCTACTCCAAGACCTACGAGGACCACCTGAAACACCTGGCAGAAGTGTTCGAAGCCCTGGCAAACTACGGCCTAAAGGTGAAACCGTCGAAGTGTCACCTGCTAAAACCAAAAGTGCAGTACCTGGGACACGTGGTGAGTGCTGACGGAGTGGCTCCCGACCCTGATAAGATCACCGCAATTAAGGAATGGCCAAGCCCCTCCAGCGTAAAGGAAGTGAGGCAGTTCCTCGGGTTGGTAGGCTACTACCGAAGATTCATTCCCGGTTTCACCAAAAAGGCAGCTCCTATGCAGGACCTCCTGATAGGCCAGTCCAGGAAGGCCAAGAACCAGAAGCCGCCCTTCAGATGGGAGAAGTTGGAAGAAGAGTCCTTCCGCCAGCTGAAGATGGCCCTCACGGGGCATGAAATCCTGGCGTACCCTGATTACAGCCAGCCCTTTATCCTCTACACTGACGCAAGTAACATCGGGCTAGGAGCCGTACTGTCCCAGATCCATCAGGGGAAAGAACGGGTAATTGCTTACGCCAGCCGAAAACTGCGACCCACCGAAAGAAACCCTGAGAATTACAGCTCATTCAAGCTAGAGTTCCTGGCAGTGGTGTGGGCAGTCACCGAACGCTTTAAGCACTACCTCGCCTCTTCCCGGTTTACCGTGTACACGGATAACAACCCGTTGACACATCTGGACACAGCAAGACTCGGTGCCCTGGAGCAGAGATGGATGGCCCGCCTGTCCAACTTTGAGTTCACAATCAAATACCGGGCAGGACGCTCCAATACCAACGTGGATGCCTTGTCCAGAATGCCAAACCTACCGGACGTGGGGGAAGATCCAGAGGGACTGGAAGAAGTTGAACTTCCCGCGTTCCACCGGCATGGGACTATCCAGTATTCCCACCGTGTAAGGAGTAAGCAATCCGCTACGTTCAACCCTTTACCTCATTACAACTGGGCGGAAACGCAAGACAGTGACCCCGCCGTCCGACTGGTGAAGGAGATGTTGACTCAGCCAGATGCCCGCCTTGACCCAGACGCTCCGGAGGAGACTAAGCAACTGTGGAAGGAGAAAAGTAGGCTGTTCCTCTACAGGGAGAAGTTGTGCCGGAGAATGGTTAACTCTCGAACACATGAGTTGACCTGGCAGGTAGTGGTCCCCAGACGAGACGCGGCTATGATTCTGGAGGCGTACCACAACGGAGCAGGACATTTCGGGTGGAAGAAGCTGGAGTTCTTATTGCGTGAGCGGTTCTACTGGGTAGGCATGAGAGGAGCCATCGAGAGGTGGTGCAGAGACTGTGGACCGTGCCACCTAAGAAGGAAGGACCGTGCCAGCCAGAAGACTCCCTTGCAGCCCATCATCACCCGACAGCCACTGGAACTGGTAGCCCTGGACCATGTGAAACTGGCTCCAAGCAGATCTGGGTATGTCTACGCCCTCACAATCGTAGATCATTACTCCCGGTTCCTGGTGGTGGTCCCGGTCAAGGACTTAACGGCTCAAACAGCAGCTAGAGCCTTCCAGCAGCACTTCTGCCGTCCACACGG
Organism: Phyllobates terribilis; assembly: GCF_046119375.1. Classification (NCBI taxonomy): domain Eukaryota; kingdom Metazoa; phylum Chordata; class Amphibia; order Anura; family Dendrobatidae; genus Phyllobates; species Phyllobates terribilis. The sequence continues at coordinate 142,399,761 of NW_027362773.1, read as the reverse complement.
ATACCCGGAGCAGGTGCTGACGGACCAGGGACCTGCCTTTGAAGCGGAAGTCTTCCAGGAGTTCTGTACTCTGTATGGCTGCCGGAAGATAAGAACAACACCCTATCATCCGCAAACCAATGGGCTCTGCGAGAAAATGAACCAGGTGGTGATAGATCTTCTGAAAACATTGCCCCTGGAGGAATGCAGTCTGTGGCCTGAGAAACTGCCTGATCTGGTGGACCTATACAACCACATCCCGGTAGGTTCTACCAACTGTACCCCGGCTTACCTAATGAGAGCAAGACCTGGTAAGCTTCCTGTTGATCTGGAGATGGGAGTCCTGACACCCGAGGACACTTCACCAGAAGCAGACTGGGACACAGAAAGGCAGCAGCAGTACCGGAAAGTACAGGAGAGCGTGGAGCGAAGTCTCTGTCAAGCTAGAGAAAGACAGGAGAAGACTTACAACCAGTATGCTCCCGCTGTTCCCCTGGTACCTGGAGAGCAGGTCTTGAAGAGGAAGAGACGCCTCCACAAGTTGGACGACCAGTGGGAGAAGGACCCGTACACCGTACTGCCCTCAAGCCATGAGAACCCGAAAGTCTGCATAATCAGTAAGGACGGAGGAGAAACCACAGCCATTGTCTCCCGAGATCACCTGAAGAAGTGTCCCGAACAGCTACGAAGCCCTGAAGAAGAACAAGAAGACCCTCGACCCGCAGAGGAAAGGGAAGATATGGTCAGTACTGTGCTCGGAGACTTCCCTCGGTCTTGGACTCAAGTAAATGGCGCTGTTGTGGTACCCGTCCTCACCTTCCTCCAACCAGCATCTCAAGTACCTACGGAGAGACAGGTAGAGCTGGAAGAGCAGCCGGTCCAGGAGGCAGAAGACCCCACACAAGCAGACCAGGAGGATCAACCCTCTGCTTATAGTGAGCCTGCCGTACCCCTAGTGAGCCAAAGAGCCCGTAGACAGCTGCCCAGTTTAGCTTTGACAGCTCCTACCACCCGTAGCTCAGGACCAGTCAGTCAGCTCCGTAGGTCCACTAGAGCCACTAGAGGCCAGTTGCCCGTACGTTGGAGGATCTAAGTGTTTAAACTGTTTATTTGTATTTACCTGTTTTCTGTTACTTGTAAATAATTGTGTATTTTTAGTTATTTTATAGGTGTCGTTTAGGGATTATCCGGAATCCTTTGTACATATGTTGGAGCGTAACCCAGGAATGGACTAAAGACTGTTAAGGACTCGGGGCAGGACAGACCCCTACCTGGTTACGGCTCCCGGTCTCTTGGTGAAATGGACACCTTTGTTTTCTTCAAAGACTGCACCCGGTTGCGGACATGCCGTGACCATCCTAATGTGTTTTTCTTTATTGTACTGTTTCTGTTTTTACTTGTTATGTTTTACAAAAATATGTTTAGTCCCGGAGTACTAAATTTCACTAGGGGGGAATGTGGCACCCCAGGGGTCTGGTTTCCACAGTAATAGCAATATTACGTCTGTGAGCAGGTGGGAGGTTTCCTGGTCAGACATCCTATGCATGCCACACCTCCTGCCCAGTCCTTGGAGGGGAAGAACTTCCCCTATATAAAACTAGGGCTGAGGCAGGGTTAGGAGAGAGAAAGAGCAGAGAACACAGACAGAGACACAGTCTGGTCTGTAGTGGAGCAGCTTTAGGAACAAGAAAGATCAGGAGCTCTGTGGGAGCTGTGCTAAAAGAGATCAGGGGCTGGAAGCTGTAGAGCTCGCCCTGATTGAAGAGTTCTTACCGGACCCGGAGTCCGAGGCTGTGGGGACTAATCCTTACCCAGCAGCAGAAACCGCCCGGCAGGGGATTTCAGGTCCTCTGGCCAAGAGACCCGAAGGCACGGTCACACGCAAGGGACCAGCACCGCGACGTGGAGCGGAAGCTACCAAAAGGCCCCGAGTCACCGGCCATACGGGTGAGCACCACACGGTACACTCAGGGACGTGGGCTACTTTTACCCGCCTCTAGCAAGGTAGCCAGAAGAGTACGATTAGTTGGGGAGGCCTACAACTCCGCCTGGCCAGGGGAGATCCCATCTGCTCGCGGACTGACCAGGCCCCGATCGCTAGCCAGTACTCCGGGAGGGTCTACCTTTGCCACCAGTAAAGACCCTGAACAGCACCGCACCGTCTCTGAGTGTTTCATCATCCACGTCCGCTGCCCTGAGGCCATATCCCTCCCGTTGGGGGTTATACCATCTACGCTGCACAACCGTACCACCGGCCTCAGCGGTCTGCCCTGCAGCGGCGGTCTCATAACCGCATTCAACGGGTGGCGTAGTCGAGCAATATAACATCTACTGACAAGCACTGCCACTTAGTTTGACTCCCTGGGCACGGACCGGGTCACCGCCACGAAACTACTACCCCTATCAGATCCGGCTCCGGGTAGGCCCCCGCGTGCGCAACGCTACTCAGCACAGGCCCAGGGGCGCGTCATATATATATATATATATATATATATATATATATATATATACAGTACAGACCAAAAGTTTGGACACACCTTCTCATTTAAAGAATTTTCTGTATTTTCATGACTTTGAAAATTGTACATTCATACTTAAGGCATCAAAACTATGAATTAACACATGTGGAATTATATACTTAACAAAAAAGTGTGAAACAACTGAAAATATGTCTTATATTCTAGGTTCTTCAAAGTAGCCACCTTTTGCTTTGATGACTGCTTTGCACATTCTTGGCATTCTCTTGATGAGCTTCAAGAGGTAGTCACCGGAAATGGTTTTAAATTCACAGGTGTGCCCTGTCAGGTTTAATAAGTGGGATTTCTTGCCTTATAAATGGGGTTGGGACCATCAGTTGTGTTGTGCAGAAGTCAGGTGGATACACAGCTGATAGTCCTACTGAATAGACTGTTAGAATTTGTATTATGGCAAGAAAAAAGCAGCTAAGTAAAGAAAAACGAGTTGCCATCATTACTTTAAGAAATGAAGGTCAGTCAGTCCGAAAAGTTGCAAAAACCATCAAGCGCTATAAAGAAACTGGCTCACATGAGGACAGCCCCAGGAAAGGAAGACCAAGAGTCACCTCTGCTTCTGAGGATAAGTTTATCCGAGTCACCAGCCTCAGAAATCGCAGGTTAACAGCAGCTCAGATTAGAGACCAGGTCAATGCCACACAGAGTTCTAGCAGCAGACACATCTCTTCAACAACTGTTAAGAGGAGACTTTGTGCAGCAGGCCTTCATGGTAAAATAGCTGCTAGGGAACCACTGCTAAGGACAGGCAACAAGCTGAAGAGACTTGTTTGGACTAAAGAAGACAAGGAATGGACATTAGACCAGTGGAAATCTGTGCTTTGGTCTGATGAGTCCAAATTTGAGATCTTTGGTTCCAACCACCGTGTCTTTGTGCGACGCAGAAAAGGTGAATGGATGGACTCTACATGCCTGGTTCCCACCGTGAAGCATGGAGGAGGAGGTGTGATGGTGTGGGGGTGCTTTGCTGGTGACACTGTTGGGGATTTATTCAAAATTGAAGGCATACTGAACCAGCATGGCTACCACAGCATCTTGCAGTGGCATGCTATTCCATCCGGTTTGCGTTTAGTTGGACCATCATTTATTTTTCAACAGGACAATGACCCCAAACACACCTCCAGGCTGTGTAAGGGCTATTTGACCAAGTAGGAGAGTGATGGGGTGCTACGCCAGATGACCTGACCTCCACAGTCACCAGACCTGAACCCAATCGAGATGGTTTGGGGTGAGCTGGACATCAGAGTGAAGGCAAAAGGGCCAACAAGTGCTAAGCATCTCTGGGAACTCCTTCAAGATTGTTGGAAGACCATTTCCGTTGACTACCTCGTGAAGCTCATCAAGAGAATGCCAAGAGTGTGCAAAGCAGTCATCAAAGCAAAAGGTGGCTACTTTGAAGAACTTGGAATATAAGACATATTTTCAGTTGTTTCACACTGTTTTGTTAAGTACATAATTCCACATGTGTTAATTCATAGTTTTGATGCCTTCAGCGTGAATGTACAATTTTCATAGTCATGAAAATACAGAAAAATCTTTAAATGAGAAGATGTGTCCAAACTTTTGGTCTGTACTGTATATATATATATATATATATATATATATATATATATATATATACACACATTTGGCAGATAGGTTCACACTTATCTTATTCTAAGTATAGGTGTTAGAGATATAGCATTGCACATAATTTGCATAGATACTTTTGATAGTGATACTTCATTCTGCCTGCACTTTGAGGTATTTCTTCCCTTGATTTTTTAACTCTGTTTTTAATATATAACTAATAAACATAATTTTATCTGCTATTTTGGTTATATGTCACATTTATAGCTTTATAAAGTAAACATGCTTTCAAAAATACAATTAGATTATTGTTATCAATTAAAACAATTCAAAGTCAATGAACAATAGAGAAGTCTAAATAAAATCAATACCTGGTATGACCATCTTTAGCTTTCAAAATAACATCAAGTTTTTCTATGTACACTTGCAGAAAGCAACAGCTTAACACCGTATAAAACGTCCGAGTGCTATCAGATGTTTTTTTCGAATAGCACTCGGCCCAATGTTATACTATGGGGCAGTGCAGATTAGCGATTATTTTCTTATGCCGATTCGGCAAGAAAAAACAATCGCAGCATGCTGTAAGTGCATCTGAGAATCGAATAACATGCACCCAAGCATACAAGTCTATGACTGCGTGTGAAACAGCAGACTGCACTTGGATGTCATCTGAGTGCAGTCCGATTACCGCAGACACCGGCAATGAAGAAAATGGAGAAATCACTTTCTTCGTCTCCCCCGCACCTGTGCTGCGATTCTCTCATGCGAGAGAATCGCAGCATAGTGCACTGACACTCGGATCAACCTCTGACAGTGTTTGAGCAGAGTGTCATTTGCATAATCGGCCCAATTCTCTCCCAAGAGAGAAGCAACGGCCGAGTGAGCCACACATTAAAGTGTTAACGCCAAACACAAAAATAAAAAAAATAGAAATTGCCAGCTCGCCACTTGAGAAGCTCCAGCTCCTGGATAAAAAAATTCCACTTTATTGTAGTATTGTAAAAATTCTTCTAAAAAACAGCATGGTAGGAAGAAAGAAAGCTATGCATTTCAAACGCTATCTGACTGTGACAAAGAACGCCGGATAGCGTTCAAAACGTTTAGCTTTGTTTCTTCCTATCATGATATTTTGTAAATGAATTTTTAATATACTACAAAAAAGAATCTTTTATCCAGGAGCTGGAACTTTTATTTTTCTTGTTCTCGTTAACGCCAAATACATTAAGAGTCGTTCACCTAATAAACTTGGCATATCTTTCAGCTGCCACACAACAATGCAAGGAAGTCAGAGACTAAAGTACATTTTTGCTACAATTTATGCCACTTTTTGTGTGTAAATGATGATGAATCCATTGGCTGTGCTCGACCTCGCACCTCCGGGTGGCCCGGATTGGAGTAAAAAACACCAAAAGTCTCAAATTTTTTGTACAATTTTTGAGTTGCAATTTTGCAATATTGCAAGGAATTTTATGGCAAGGAGTTTTCCACCAGAACACTGGAGAACACCGTTTGAAGAATCAGTGTCTTAGTATGCAATATGGACCCATGTTGTGCAAATCCATCTTATTGTAATAGATCACATGGAGAAATTTAAGTTATCAGCAATGTTTTTCTGTTAACCCCTTAACGACCAATGTCGTTTATAGCACGTCATGAGCAGGTGTCAGTTCCGGCATCGTAACGTGCAATACACGTCATGTCTATAAGCTGTCACTGTGTGAGAACACACAGTGACAGCTTCATGCCGACAGCGGTCACTGACAGCTGAGCAGCACGGCTAGAGATGCAGGAACCCATTTCAGAAGTCCCCGCTCTCTGATTGCTGTGATCTTTCAGTCAATCCGACTAACCAATCACAGCATGTGATCGCTGGGAAGTGCTGAAGTATCAGCACTTGCTCGCATGATCACCACCGGGAGCTCAGCTTAGCTGACAGCCAAGCTCCTACAGTGAGAACCAGGGCCAGTGTCCGCACTGCCCCTCACTGATTAACCCTCCAAATACCACAATCGACAGCGATCCCAGCATTTGGAAGGTTGTGAGAGGGAGTGAGCTCCCTCTCACCTTCATGGGCACCAACGTGATGAAATCACAGGGAGTCAAAGGTCGTCATGAAGTCAAACAATGAATTCCTGGTGAGCCAGGTACTGTGGCCTGTGAGATCCAGCAATAGGCAGGGTCTAACAGGCCATCTGCCTATGTAGTATCACAGGTCTCATGCATTGCAATACAGATGTATTGCAATCCATGAGACCAGTGATCAGACAACTAAAAGTTAAAATCCCATAGAGGTACTAACTAAGTAAAAAAAGTTAAGAAGATTTAAAAAAAATATTAAAAAAACAAAAACAATAACAAAATAAAGAACAAAAAATATTACACCAATAAATACACATATTTATGTAAAAACAAAACGAAACAAAAAAGTACACTTATTTGGTATCACCACGTCCAGAACGACCCGATCTAAAAAACTGTCACACTATTTAACCCCTACAGTCAACGTCATAAGAAACAAACAGACAAAAAAAAGTGGCAAAAAACTATGGTTTTCCATTACACCGCAGGAAAAAATATATAACTGAGAAATACCAAGTGTTCACTCTGGCAAAAAAGAAGTGGTACTTAAATAACTCGTAAAAAAATGTTTTTATTAGTATCATGTTAAAAACAAATTAAAACCAGAAATTTGTGCAGGATTAATTGAGGGACGTAGACTCTAGTAGAATACAAGCGAACATGTAAAGCATAATTCAATAATCTTAATGTAAACTTATTGAGAATAAATAATCAAAAGTATCAATTCAAAGCAAATATGACAATAACTCCTGGTAAACAGCATGCAATAAAGTGACTCAGTGTTTGGAATATTATAAGTGCAATGTGCCAAAATAGTTAGTTCCAACTAGATCATCTTATTGCAGCAGTATTTTTCACCAATTATTTATATTATTGGTTTTGTATTGAATTTGTGTTGATAGCACAAATGGTTACGGTAATTCATATCATTGCTGAATTGGAATTTTTTTTGTCTGGAAAAGAGGTGCATATTTCAAACTGTGACTAATTCTTTATCTACCGCAAGCAGGTGCCAGATGTAGTATACCACTGCCAGCTGTTTTTTATTATCGTTGTCTAGAAATTGCAAGATAATGTGACGCGCCCCTGGGCCTGTGTCGCGCTGCGTTGCGCACGCGGGAGCTTACCCGGAGCCGGATCTCTTGAGGGTTGTAGTCTCGTGGCGGTGATCCGGTCCGTGCCCAGGGAGTCAGACTAAGTGGCGCTGTATCAGCGGTAGATGATGGACGACTACGCCACGCGTTGAATGCAGCTATGGAGCTGCCGCTGCAGGGCAGACCGCTGAGGCCGGTGGAAGGATGGTGCAGCGTGGATGGTATAACCCCCAACGGGAGGGGTATGGCCTCAGGGCAGCCGACGTGGATGATGGGGGTAGCAGGAACCACTCAGAGACGATGCGGTGTAGTTCAGGGTCTTTACTGGTGACAAAGATAGACCCTCCCGGAGTACTGGCTAGCGGTTGGGGCCTGGTCAGTCCTTGAGCAGATGGGATCTCTCCTGGCCAGACGGAGTTGTAGGCCTCCCAAACTAACGATACTCTTCTGGCTACCTTGCTAGAAGCTAGTATAAGTAGCCCACGTCCCTGAGTGTACCGTGTGGTGCTCACCCGTATGGCCGGTGACTCGGGGCCTTCTAGTAGCTTCCGCTCCACGACGGCGGTGCTGGTCCCATGCGTGTGACCGTGCCTTCGGGTTTCTTGGCTAGAGGACCTGAAATCCCCTGCCTGACGGATTCTGCTGCTGGGTAGGAGTTAGGCCCCACAGCCTCGGACTCCGGGTCCGGTAAGAAATCTTCTCAGTCAGGGCGAGCTCTGCAGCTGCCAGCCCCTGACTCTTTGTAACACTGCTCCCACAGAGCTCCTGTTGTTTCTTCCTATGCTGCTTCTCTTCTCTACTTCTGGCATGGCCCAGGAGCTGGGCCCAGCCGGAGCCACAGCTCCCTGTCAGCCCTCCTGGCTGAACTCTCCCTCTCCACTCTCTAACCCTGCCTCAGCCCCCGGTTTATACAGGGGAAGTTCTTCCCCTCCCAGGACTGGGCAGGAGGTGTGGCATGCATAGGATTCCTGACCAAGAGACCTCCCACCTGCTCTCAGACATAACATTGCTGTTACTGTGGAAACCAGACCCCTGGGGTGCCACATTCCCCCCTAGTGAAATTTAGTACTCCGGGACTAAACATTTTTTTAAACATAACAAGGTATAAACAATAATAGTACAATAAGAAAAACACATAAAGATGGTTACAGCGTGTCCGCAACCGGGTGCAGTCTTTGAAGAAAAGCAAGGTGTCCATTTCACCAAAACAGGGAGACGTAACCAGGTAGGGGTCTGTCCTGCCCCGAGTCCTTAACAGTCTTTAGTCCATTCCTGGGTTACGCTCCAACCATGTATAAAGGATTCCCGGCAAATCCACCAAAGACTCCCATAAATTACTAGAAACACATAATTATTTACAGGATATGGCCGCTCTCAGTCCTCGGCCAGTGGGGATAAGGAATGGCTGCTCACAGTCCTCAGCCTGGTTTAAGATAGGGGCACATGGGGAACAATTCACTAATCCCAACGGGGACCATATTTTAATTAGCAGCAGTCCTTGTACCCTTACGGGTAACTATTTACAGCTCTTTATTCAGCTACTTCCCTTCAGTAGATATGTCCTCTTTGTGCTCCCTCCTGAGGGTAGTCGTCAGACCCGTCCGGGTCCTCTTGGCTTTCCTCGTATTGGTAGTACTGCAGCTCCTCCTCGGTTAGCTGGGCTAGTATCTCTGCGACAGTCCTCCTCCCAGGTGGCCAGGACTTTACCTCCCTTTGGGCTGCCCCGGTTAATTGGGCCACCAGGATGCTCACTTTTTGCTCCTCTGTGAGGGGGTACACCTGGAAGAGGCTATCCAGCTTTTCTCTAAAGTCATGCAGGGTATGTGACTCCCCTGAGTACTGGGGTAGCCAGGCTGCCCCCGGGATATAGGGCATGGTGAAAGGCATGACCGCAACAGCGGTGGCGCTGTCGGGGGTTGAAGCGGTGAAGTTCTCCTCCGTATCCGACATCCTTCTCCCCCCTAGTGGACCGTGGCCTACCTTGCGATGATCCTCTTCCGTAGGCCGCGGCTCCGCAGTGGATCGTCAGGGTTGAGGACCTTCCGTCGCGCTCCTGTGACGTCGGCGTCTGCTGGGCTCCTTCCAGGACCTTACGCAACGTCCGGACGTGAGGCGGGGCTTCAGTTCTCGCGCGCTTTCGGAGTCCACGCCCCTCTTCTTCCCGCGTGGCGTCCTCAAGATGGCGTCCAATGGCGGGAAAACTCCACGTATGGCGGGAAGAAGGCCGAAGATGGCGCCGGATGGCGGGAAAACTCCACCGATGGCGGGAAGGAAGCGGAAGATGGCGCCGGATGGCGGGAATCTTCACCACAGGTAAGTTTGAACAGTCTTTTTCAGGCACGCAGTACCCGGTGGTTGCGGGCACGAAATCCTGCTGACTACGCCAAAAGTTGACGCGCCCCTGGGCCTGTTTCGCGCTGCGTTGCGCACGCGGGAGCTTACCCGGAGCCGGATCTCTTGAGGGTTGTAGTCTCGTGGCGGTGATCCGGTCCGTGCCCAGGGAGTCAGACTAAGTGGCGCTGTATCAGCGGTAGATGATGGACGACTACGCCACCCGTTGAATGCAGCTATGGAGCTGCCGCTGCAGGGCAGACCGCTGAGGCCGGTGGAAGGATGGTGCAGCGTGGATGGTATAACCCCCAACGGGAGGGGTATGGCCTCAGGGCAGCCGACGTGGATGATGGGGGTAGCAGGAACCACTCAGAGACGATGCGGTGTAGTTCAGGGTCTTTACTGGTGACAAAGATAGACCCTCCCGGAGTACTGGCTAGCGGTTGGGGCCTGGTCAGTCCTTGAGCAGATGGGATCTCCCCTGGCCAGGCGGAGTTGTAGGCCTCCCAAACTTACGATACTCTTCTGGCTACCTTGCTAGAAGCGAGTATAAGTAGCCCACGTCCCTGAGTGTACCGTGTGGTGCTCACCCGTATGGCCGGTGACTCGGGGCCTTCTAGTAGCTTCCGCTCCACGACGGCGGTGCTGGTCCCATGCGTGTGACCGTGCCTTCGGGTTTCTTGGCCAGAGGACCTGAAATCCCCTGCCTGACGGATTCTGCTGCTGGGTAGGAGTTAGTCCCCACAGCCTCGGACTCAGGGTCCGGTAAGAAATCTTCTCAGTCAGGGCGAGCTCTGCAGCTGCCAGCCCCTGACTCTTTGTAACACTGCTCCCACAGAGCTCCTGTTGTTTCTTCCTATGCTGCTTCTCTTCTCTACTTCTGGCATGGCCCAGGAGCTGGGCCCAGCCGGAGCCACAGCTCCCTGTCAGCCCTCCTGGCTGAACTCTCCCTCTCCACTCTCTAACCCTGCCTCAGCCCCCGGTTTATACAGGGGAAGTTCTTCCCCTCCCAGGACTGGGCAGGAGGTGTGGCATGCATAGGATTCCTGACCAAGAGACCTCCCACCTGCTCTCAGACATAACATTGCTGTTACTGTGGAAACCAGACCCCTGGGGTGCCACAAATGCAAGTCAAGGTATCATGCAAAGATAAATGCAAATTCAAAACAATTTCGCCTAGCAAGCAGCATTAAATGAAATAATACAATGTTAAGGTGCAATGGTGCATACACAATTAGTCTCAAACAATTTCCCCTAGCAAGCAGCATACAAAAAAACCCATAATACAGGGCTGCCACTAGGAATTTCAGGGCCCCATACTAGCAAAATTTTCAGGTCCCCTTGAGACTCTGCCCAGGCTCCATCCCAGCTCCGCCTCAACCCCTCGAATCTTCTACAGTCCCACCGCCCACTCTTGGAAAAACTCCACTTCTGCACCACGTCCTCACCAATCACACATTAACAGTTCCCAGTGAACCATATCACACACATAACCAGCAGCTTTTGTTTTGGCCAAAAGATTTTTTAAGTTGCCACCACGACAAGGAGACTCTTCTGTCAGGGCCCTACTCTGCTCCAACCTATTAAACTCTTCTTAAAATATTCAGTAGTCTTTTTAGGTATATTTTTATTTATTTTTCTTTAAGGGAATGTGTCACATAATTTTTTTAAAATGACCATTTTATCACATACAAGGGGCAAACACAACAGTGACCGAATAATATCACATACAAAGAATACCGCTACACATAACCAGACCACATATTACAACCACATAGTGACTGAATAATGCCACATACAAGGAACAAATATTGCCACACCATGACTAGACCACATATTACCACCACATAGTGACTGAATAATACCACATAAAAGAGACAAATACTGTCACACCATGACCACATCACATATTACCACCACAGTGACCGAATAATACCACATACAAGGAACAAATATCGCCACACCATGGCTAGACCACATATTACCACCACATAGTGACCGAATAATACCACATACAAGGGACAAATACTGTCACACCATGGCCGGACCAGATATTACCACAACAGTGACCGAATAATACCACATACGAGGAACGAATACCTCCACTCTGTGACCGGACCACATATTGCCACCACATAGTGACCAAATACTACAATACTGATCAGAAATAAAAAAACACAATACTAATATTACCATAAGTGCCATTATACACAGGAGCTCTGTACATAGTATACAGTGTATAGTGTCAGTGTACACGTAATACAGGGATCACCAGTGACATTATACACAGGAGCTCAGTATATACTGTATAGTGTTAGCGTACAGATAACACACTGACTCACCAGTGACGTCTCTAGTTGAAGTCCTTCATCTTCGCTTTTCTCCTTCATCCAGCGCAGACCACTATCACTTCTTCCTGCCAGGACTAGTCTCTGCATAAAATAACACACAGCTATCTAGAGCACATTCCCCAACTTCTACACTTCGCAGCTGAATACAGACGTTCACCCATCATTAATATATAATCAGTTATTATTCAACCCACCATTCCAAATATAAATTGTAATCCATCACTGCACCCCCACTAACTATAAATAGCCACTTTCCCCACCTAATTAATATATAAATTAATTAGAACCTGTACTCTGTACCCCAATTCATTACCAGTCACACTCTGCCATCCTCAACGCCCCCTCTCCCAATTCATTATATTTACATGCCCCCAATTCATTGTCATGTCCTCTCTCTCCCACCCCAACTTCATCATCATTTACTCTCCCCCACTCCCAATTCATCATTATTTGCTCTCCCCCTCCACCCTCAAGTCAACATTTGCTCTCCCCACCCCGACCTTCAATTCATCATTTGCTGTCCTCATACCCCACCCTCAATTCATCATTATTTGCACTCGCCCACCCTCAATTCATTATTTGCACTCCCCACCCCCCACTCACAATTCATCATTAGCTCCCCCCACTCCCAATTCATAATTTTCTCTCCCTACCCCCACTCCCAATTCATCATGTGCTCTCTCCACCCCCACTTCATCATCATGTGCTCTTCCTACCCCCACTCCCACTTCATCATGTGCTCTCCCCACCCCCCACTCCCAGTTCATCATCATGTGCTCTCCCCACCCCCAGTTCATCATCATGCGCTCCCCCCAACCTCCACTCCCAGTTCATCATAATGTGCCCTCCTCACTCCCAGTTCAGCATCATGTGCTCTCCCCATTCCCAGTTCAGCATCATATGCTCTCCCCACTCCCAGTTCAGAATCATGTGCTCTCTCCCCAAGACAATTTAATTAATTATATAAAAAAATATAAAGTTTTCATACTTACCTCTCAATGAGCTGCAGCTCCACTTCTGGACTGGCAGCATCCTTGCGCTGAATGCCGGCGAGTATGTGATGACGCCATCGCGTACGCGCAGTCTCCAGCGCGTCACTGAAGGGGGGGGGGACTCCCTTGGAGCTGCACGGCCATTCAGCTTTGTCGGCTGTGAGAGCTCCAAGGCTCCTTGCGGGGAGGACAAGTAAGCTGCCAGCAGCAGCGCACCGGCACGTGAGACTCCAGGGCCCAGTGAGCAGAAGCACAAGAGGAGGGGCCCCATACCATGCACGGGCCCCTGCTCTTTACTGCTGTTCACCAGGCCTCATACAGCAGTAAGGGCAGTAATGCCCTGCCGCAATATAGAATGTTAAGGTGCAAAGGAGCGTAAACAATTAGTCCCAAAAATTTCTCCTATCAAGCAGCATACAATAAAATAATATAGAATGTTAAGGTGCAAAGGTGCATAAACAGTTAATCCCAAATAATTAGTCTAAAATAAATCAATTTGTTGCTATGAGATCTGATACAAAGTGCAAGTTGCAAAAGGTGGGTAATTTGAAATCCACCTCTAGAAGGTGCCAAATCAAGCATACCGCTAGCTGTTTTTTATCTTTAACTATAAATTTTAATCCATAATGTAATTATAGTATTTGAAGTTACCACTGCAAACAAATGATTGACATGACAATAAAAGTTTTACTTGACAAGTAAATCACTGTGATAAGACTCTTAGGAGTCACATCCCTCTGCCCCGACGCATGTTTTACACTGCTTCTTTGGAGGGTGTTTCGGGGGTGTATTTAATAGAGATACGTCTTCAATGGTTTGGGCTTTTTCCATGTCTCTAATGTGTCACCTAACACGGATTTTAAATTCCCTGGTTGCTAGGCCAATATAGAATTTCCTACATGGGCAGACAGCTTGATAAACAATGCCCTTTGACAAACAGGTGAGACGTTTCCTAATTTCATATACTTTTGTGCCTTTGCTATTGGAAAATTCTTCTGTTTTTGTCAGGTTTCTGCAGGCCTTACATAGGCCACATGGGAAAAATCCCTTTACCCCTTGTCCACGGGCCAGTTTAGATGTTTTTGATGGATCGAAGTGACTGTGAACCAGAAGCTCCTGAAGATTGTTTGATCTTCTGGCAACAATCGAGGTAACAGTACACTTGCGGTTCACGGCACACCAGAGTGAGATTACTTCCTGGTGGGACAGACAGCAACGCTATGCACCGACAGTGTCCCCTAAGCATGACGTTAGAGATCACTTTTGATTGGACAATGGCCCGTTGACGTGTCCACATCTCAGTGGTTGCTGGATATAATACAGCATTGACCCCACTTAGACACGTCCCTGGAAGAAGCAAATGTGGCGAAACGTGCATCGGGGTTTGCGGGACTCACCATACCTGACCTGCCATCAGCTGCACGGCGATACTCACCTTAACACTCTTCTTTGTCTGACCTGTTAAGGGGTTCACAGACTCTATGGGTATGTATAGGTACTAACCATGCAGGGTGCCCAAGCTTTTGCATCTGCCCATTTTCCTTTTTGTAATTTTTAAACTGTAAAAAATTACAATATATATTTTTTTCCTAAAATACAAAGTAAATGTGTCATATTTAGGCCTTTTAGAGATTATTTCATCTTCGACTTGCTTAACTCTTCACAATAACAGTAATGTTGACCAGGGATGCCTAAACTTTTACATTCCACTGTAGATAGATAGATAGATAGATAGATAGATAGATAGATAGATAGATAGATAGATAGATAGAAAAAAAGAAGATAAAAAACAGCACCAGCAACTATAATGTGGGTGCAGATCCTCCCAAGCATAAACCAAGCTTTACGTACCATATAAGAAAATGGAGGCAGTGCACCATTTCAAAAGGTGAAAAAAATACTTTTTAATAGCTCATGGTGGCGACATTTTGGCTCAGGGTGTGAGCCCTTCTCTTGAGATAGATAGATAGATACATAGATCTTTTGTACAATTAGATAGATAGATAGATAGATAGATAGATAGATAGATAGATAGATAGATAGATAGATAGATAGATAGAAGTTTCCTACAACTCTACTGCAGATTTATCACAATATAATACCCTCAAAGCTCCCCTCTACTTAGTATTATCCTCCCTATACACAAGTCTCCACAGTTGCCCAATTTGTACAATCATGGCTCACAGCTCTTACAGTGGCTTACGAAAGTATTCATCCCCATACCTATTTTGTTACAGTACAACCTGTGTTTAATTATTTTTGTAATCCGATTTGTGTGTGATGCATTCGTACTAAATAGTCTAAGTTGGTGAAGTGTAGTGAGATAAATATAGGCATAAATTAAATTGATGGGATCAAATAACTAAAAATTGCCATTTGCATATGTTTTCACCCCTTTTGCTATGAAGCCCCTAAACATTTCTGGTGCAAGCAATTACCTTCATAAGTCAGATGCTTAGTGACAGGAAGTCCACCTAAGCGTCACATGGACTGTCAGTATATACACATATTTTCTGAAATGCCACAGAGGCAGCAACACCATTAAGAAAGAAGGACCACTAACTAAACAACACCATGAAGATCAAGGAGATCTCCAAACAAGTCAGGAACAAAGTTGTTGAGAAGTACAAGTCAGGGGTGGGTTTAAAAAAAAAATCCCAATCTCTGATGACCCCTGGAGCACCATGAAATCCATTATCATCAAATGGAAAGAACATGGTACCACAACAAACCCACCAAAACTCTCAGCCCGAACAAGAAGGTCATTAATCAGAGAGGCAGCACAGAGACCAAAGGTAACCCTGAAGGAGCTGCAGAGTTCCCAAGCAGAGACTGGAGTATCTGTCCATATGACCACAATAAGTCATACACTCTATAGAGATGACCTTTATAGAACAGTTGACAGAAAAAAGCCTTTACTTACACACAAATATTGTAAGTCTCGTTTTGAGTTTGCCAAAAGACACGTGGGAGGCTCCCCAAATGTATGGAGGAAGGTGTTGTGGTCAGACCAACCTTGAACTTTTTAGCTACTAAGGTAAACGATATGTCTGACGCCAAATAAACACAGTTCATCACTCTAAGAGCACCCTTCCCAAAGTGAAACATGGTGGTGACAGCATCATGCTGTGGGGATGTTTTTTGGCAGCAGGGACAGGGAAAATGGTCTTAGTCGAGGGGAAGATGGATGGTGCAAAATACAGGGAAATTCATGAGCAAAACCTGTTGTCAGTGATTTGAGACTGGGACAGAGGTTCACCTTCCAATAAGACAATGACCCAAAGCAAACTTCTAAAGGAACACTCGAGTGGTTTAAAGCGAAATGTGTAAATGTTTTGGAATGGCCTAGTCAAAGCCCAGACCCTAATCCAATTGAGAATCTGTGGTCAGAGTTGAAGATTGCTGTTCACAAGAGGAAGCAATCTAACTTGAAGGAGCTGGAGCAGTTTTGCCTTGAGGAATGGGCAAAAGTCTCAGTGGCAAGATATGGAAAGCGACTCCAGCTGTAATTGTAGCAAAAGGAGGCTCTACAAAGTACGGACTTTAGTGAAGTGAATAGCTATGCACACTGAAGTTTTCAGTTTGTCCTATTTGTTGTTTGCTTCACAAAAAAAGAAAAACAAATGTTCAAAGTTGTAGACATACTCTTTACATGAAACTGATGCAAACCCTAAAAAAACAGTGAAATTCCAGGTTGTGAGGTAACAAAACACAGAAAATTCCAAGGGGGGTGAATACTTTCGCAAGCCACTGTATATACACAGTATAATGCTCCCTGCAATGAATGATAGCCAAATACACTAATCCTAACATCTTATAATGCACTCAAAGCCCCACAATTCTCAGTATAATGTCCACTTATAGACATTATGATTAGTGATGGGTGAGCACTAAAATGCTCGGGTGATCGATGCTTGGGTCGAGCAAATTGGAATGCTCGGGTGCTCGACCTGAGCAACGAGCCCAATGTAAGTCTATGGGAAACTCGAGCATTTTTCAGGCAGCTTCCCCTGGCAGTCTGCAGAGGGCCTAAATATTGCCCAAATCGATGGGAACAGTTCTCAAATTACATGGGAACAGCATGGCGAAGACCCCTGGAAGCATTTCTGACTCCCAGGTTACTGCTGTCAACAACGCTGTCAGGGGTATTACGCCACTTTTACAGACAATAAAACATACAAAGACGAAACCAAATTGGATTTTCCTGGGAAATATGTTAAGGAACATCCTTTCCAGGGTAATGACTTGTATATAAGGCAAAATAAATATACAAAAATGCTCCACCTTAAGCTATGTTCACACGTAGCATTTTTGATGTGTTTTTGCACTTTTGTATTGCTTTCAACCAAGACAATTGCATTCACTAGTAAATGTCATTTTAACATTTTGCAACCTTATCTGGCCATGTGGTGTGTGACACATCATCCGACACATCCTGTTTCATTTATGATGGAGGGACTCTGAAAGTCACATAGCCTATTTTTATAGGGCCATCAGACGGCCCTTACTATTCCTAAAGGGCCAGCAGTCAGCCCTCGCTATTGTTAGAGAGCCATCAGCTGGCTATGCTTTGTTGTTCCCATTATTAACGAGTGGGTCTCCTATAATGTTATTGCATATGCAGTGACTGCAAGGGCTGCCAAAAATTTGGAGGCACTCCAATACCCCTTGCAAGAGACGTAAAGGTCAGAGAGCCTCCTTAAAACAATGTTCCAATTATTAGGAAGTGAGTCTCCCATAGCGTTTGCCTATGCAGTGAATGCAAAAGCGCCCAAAAATTTGTAGGCACTCCAATGCCCCTTGTAAGAGACGTAGAGGTGGGAGAGTCTCCTATAAACAATGTTCCCATTATTAGGAAGTTGGTCTCCCATAGTGTTTGCCTATACAGTGAAAGCAAAAGCTGGCAAAAATTTGGAGGCACTCCAATACCCTTTGGAAGAGATGTAGAGGTGGGAGAGCCTCCTAAAAACAATGTTCCCATTATTAGGAAGTTGGTCTCCCATAGTGTTTGTCTATGCAGTGAATGCAAAAGCTGCCAAAATTTTGGAGGCACTCCAATGCCCCTTGGAAGAGACATAGAGGTGGGAGAGCCTCCTAAAAACAATGTTCCCATTATTAGGAAGTGGGTCTCCCATAATGTTTGTCTATGCAGTGAATGCAAAAGTTGCCAAAAATTTGGAGGCACTTCAATGCGCCTTGCAAGACAAGTAGAAGAGGTGAAATGGTAGATATGGTGGTGAATGATATGGTGGTGGAGGATGAGGAGAAGGATGAGGACAAGAGCAAATAGACAAAATCAGGAAGCGTATACCCATGTGTAGGTGTGAAGAGGTGCATGCATAGGCGGATTATAATGAGGGCAATCCGGGCGACCGCCCGGGGCCCCGAGCCTCCAGAGTGCCCGTGGCTCCGGGCGGGGTGTCTATGTCCGGATTGCCCTCATTATATGTGCGGGCCGCCGCCGCGGCACATACCGGCATCAGTGGCGGGAGGGGGGGCCCGGACCGCTCCCCCAGCAGCGGCGCACGGCAGCTATTTCTTCATCGGCCGGGCCAGCACTGCAGCAGTTAACTTCCCTGTGCGCGGCCGTGTCTCCTAGCTGTGACGGCATGCAGTGCGCCCCGGCCTGCACTGCTAATTACCACCGGAGAGCCTGAGGACTGGAGCCGAGCCGGGAGTGTGTGTGTGTGTGTATATATGTATGTGTGTGTGTGTGTGTGTGTGTATATATGTATGTATGTGTGTGTGTATGTATATATATGTATGTATGTGTGTGTGTGTGTGTATATGTATGTATGTGTGTGTGTATGTATATGTAGCACCCTGAGGACTCGGCTGCTACAGGGGTATTGCACCTCGACCCAGAGGTGTGGTATTCCACTCCCGGGTAAGGATGGAGTGTGGGACTGAGCTCAGTAGGCTGCATGCACTACATACATCCCATTTCCGGGGGACAGAACTACGGTACTCCCACCAAGTATATGTGCAGGTACGACAGCGTCTGTCCCTGGCTGGAGTGGGAGGGGGGTGGAACATCCCAGTAGTGTAGGGGCAGATAGGGGGAGTACTCTGGGTAAAGCTAGGAGCTCATTGGGTGCTAGTCACCTGGGCTCACACATAGAGGGAGTATATAAGGTGGGCACCATCTTAGAAGAGGGTCGAGTTCAGCCTGAGGAGGAGCAGAGCAGAGGAGCTCAGCCAGGAGGGCTGACTGGGAGCTGTGGCTCCAGTTGGGCCCAGCTCCAGAGCCAAGCCTGCAGAGGAGAGAGGAGAAAGAAAGGCCCAGAGTGGAAGACCAGAGGGAACCCTAAGAACCCAGAATCAGACCAAAAAGGGTGAAGGGTTGGCGGACACGGGTACCGGAACCCGAACTGGTGGAGGCCACTTATCCTCAGCCAGGAACCGGAGGTCGTGGTCAAGATTTGCCACGACCCTCACCAAATCCACCAGAAAGGCACACCAAGTATAGGGTCAGGGAACCCAGAGGAGGTTTGACCACCAAGAGACCCGAGGGAGCCGGCCAAAGGTGGATCCCTGGTGGGAACGGCCAGAGACAGAGAGAGAGAGAAGGGAGCTCAGGACCACGCTCCGGAACTGCCTGGGGGTTAGCCGAGTCCAGGACCTGGTGGACGCAGCACGGCTCGGGTGGTCACTCAAGGCCAGAGTGACTGAGAGAACACCCGTGAGTAAAAACCCTGAAACTGCATCCCACGTCTCTGTGACTCTTCTTACTGTACCGTCACAACCACCATCATCTTCACCTGCTGCCCTGAGGCCATACCCCTCCCGTTGGGGGGTTATAACATCATCGCTGCACCCATACCACCGGCCTCAGCGGACTGTTCTGCAGCGGCGGCTGCAAAGCCGCACTCAACGGGTGGCGTAGTCGACATCCAAGTTAACATCTACTGCCATAGACTGCCACTTAGTTTGACTCCCTGGGCACGGACCGGGTCACCGCCACGAGACTACTACCCCCATCTGATCCGGCTCCGGGTAAGCCCCCGTGCACGCGATGCCGCACGACACAGAAGGCCCAGGGGTGCGTCAACTTTGGCGTAGTCGGCAGGATAACGTGCCCGCAACCACCGGGTACTGCGTGCCTGAAGAAAAGTTCATATTTACCGTAAAAAGAAGTCTCCCGCCAATTCCGGAGGGTCCCCGCCATCGGACGCCATCTCGGATCGTTTCCCGCCGTTTGCCCGCCATCTGCAGTCTTTTCCCGCCATCCACAGAGTTTCCCGCCATTGGGAAGCGGTTCCCGCCATCTGAGAAGATTTCCCGCCCTGGCAGAGCGGACGCCATTATGGGCGTGCTAGAGGGTGGCAAGAGGCCACCTCCCATCGTGGGCCAGGACCAAGAATGGCGCCAAAAACGAAGACCGCCCCCACCAGCAGAGACTGCAATGATTGAGATGTCCATCAGCGTGGGGGGTCTGCCCCTGGAACTGACAATCACCAAGTTGCCCCAGGACCGCCCTCAATGGGGGCGGATACAGAACAAAACAGAGAAGATGGGTGCAGCCTGGAGGAGTCTGGAGAAGCCATACCCGGAGATGGAGGGAGAGTCAGGCAGCACCGACCCTGTGGTCAGGAGCCTGTTGCGAACTACCACTCCACAAGACCTGGTGGAGATCCTGGCATAGCTCCCCCGAGACCGGGAGCGTGCACAGACCGCGCTGGAGGGCCTCGCACGGAGGATGGCCCAGTTGCAGCGAGAAACGCTGACGGAGTGGAGCAGGGAGATGGCCCAGCAGGCTGGAACCCGCCAGCGAAGCACACCACCCGCAACGAGGAGCACGCCTGCCCCTGAAGAGGATGCAGAAGGGACGGAGGCCGGAGACAACGCCGCAGAGGGAGCTGAAGAGACGGAGGCAAGTAAAGGGGACGTCACTACCCCAAGCCCAGCCACCGTAAGCCTACCCCCGCTCCCCGTCGCAGAGCCCGAAATCCCACCGATCGTGCCCGTTGCCGCACCGCTACCGCTCCAGACTAGGCCTCAAGCAGGAGCCGCGGCCACGCCTCTTGTGACGTCACGCGCCTCAACCCTGAGCGCGGCCAAGCAGGAGACGCCACCGGCCTGGTCGCAGGGCCGAGTACCCCCGGGCGCCGCAGTACCAACAGCGCCCTCTACCGAGCCACCGGCCTGGTCGCAAAGTCAAGTACACCCGGGCGCCGCCGTCTTCACGGTGCCCTTCACCTTCAGGGTGCCCCAGGCCTGGTCGCAAGGCCTGGTGAACCCGGGCGCCGCTACCACCACCGCGCCCTCAACCTCCACAGTGCCGCACCTGGGTGAAGACTTGTTAACCCAGCATATTTGCCCGGATGGGCAGCCCTTTGAGTGGTCACCGGAGTACTACCATCCCCGACTCCGGAAAGAAAGACCCCTGGATGAGCCCCTGATCCCGGCTCCGGCGCCCGCCAAGATCACCCCACTCTCGTTGGAGGAAGCGCAGTTTGCGTGGGACCCCACTGGAGGAGACCTCATCGGGTTCACTCAAGAGACCCGGGCGGCCGCAGCCCAGCGAGCAGAGTGCTGCCGGCAGCAATTAGAGGTTTTCGACCGGGAACGACGAGAGAGGCGGGTCCGCAAGGAGCGGCTGCAAGTGAGGAGTGCAGAACAGAAGAGCCGGACCCGACGGAACCCCCGTGCAGCCCACGGTCCCCGTGCCACCGGGACTGTAATTAAATTCCAACTGCAGCACGGTTGGGGCTTCATCCGGGATCACCGCACCCCTGGCGACGTCTTCGTGACCCGCAGGGATGTTGAGTCCCACCTGCCGGAGGGACACAGAGGTCGTGACCTATACCTGGGTGATGAGGTCACCTTTACCCGGCACCAATGTGCCAAAGGACCCTATGCCCTTCATGTACACCGGTTGACGGAGGAAGAGCTGAGGTGTCAGGAGGAGCAAGAGGACCCGGACGGGTCTGAAGAATACAGGGAGGAAGCATCAGGAGGACGCCGTTATTAGAGTACGGTAAAAAAGAACTGTACATAGTTATCCGTAAGGGTATAAGAACTGCTGCTAATTTAAATATGTTCCTCGTTGGGACAAGTGTGAACTTAAACCCGTGAGTCCCCTATCCCTTAACAGGCTGAGGACTGTGAACAGCCATTCCTTTTCCCCACTG